>NC_047578.1:4077500-4335000 GCF_011004845.1 Esox lucius | reverse complement strand
GGTTCAGATATAGATTACATCAGGGGTTCCCAACCTAGGGGGCGCTATCCCAAAATGGGAGCCTTGTTTAGATATGTATATATAATATTTTATCTATTTCAAAGATGAGTAGTTAATTTATTATTTTAATTGTATTAATATAATAAGCCCTATTATGAAACCCTCACACAAAAAGCAGTCTTAAAGGAGAAATGCCTAATTTGCACCCATCCTGAGGAAGTTAAATTGCAACACCAGCACAAACTTTGTAAAAATTAAAAATGGGTGGTTCTGGTGGAAAACATTTGTAAACCCTTGGTAGTACTGGTTCTCTTATAAAACTAGAGTATTACTGATTCAGATATATAATACAGTATAACTAGCTTACATATATAATACAGTATTACTGGTTTGGATATAGACTGCAGTATTACTCGTTTGGAAATAGACTAAAATATTGCTGGTTCAGAATTTTACTTCACTATTATTGGTTTGGATATAGATCACAGGTTATTGGTGTGTGTGTGAATGTGTGTGAGTGTGTGTATGTATAGACTCTCCGCCAAGTTGATTCATATTAAGCACCCAGCTGGTGACAGATAAACCCTGTCAGTCTGATTGACGTCACCCTGATGGCCAAGGGGGCACTCAGGATTATCTAACTGTTGGGAAATTTCAGCCTGTGATGTTGTTAAAGAAAACACAGCGGCATAAGTGAAAAAGGGAGATCCAAAATGGTTAGTAATCGTAATACCAAATTAATTAGGAACAAACACTGAAAAACACAAGTGTTGCCACTATGTTGAGATCCTGGACCTTAACATAAATGTATTTGTCACCAACATATTATTTTATTTGTTGTGTATGGTCACTATTAATATCTGATCAAAAGTGTTCTTTGGTTGAAATCTTTTGTCTTTCTTTTCTTGCTTTGAAAAAGTATATGTGTTTCCCGCGCCAGTAAATCACTACTGTTTCTGCTTGGTTGTCTGTGTGATTGGACATACCCCATGTACAAATTACCTTTCCATGATCACTGACCTTTGTTGGTTGTCAGCCCTTACATTACTTATTTTATTTCCGCAGTTTAATTGGTTACTGACCTTCTCTCTCCTCTGCGATTGGTTACTCATCCTCTCCAGCAACCCCGTTGGTCACTCACCCTGTCTCTCTCCTCAATGATTGGCAGGTTGTGACTAGGGGCCTGGCTGGTGTTGTTACCACTGTAGTCCATTGAGGTTGTCGCGGAGACCGAGCGTGTGTCGCCATGGGGAAACAGAACAGCAAGCTGCGGCCGGAGATGCTCCAGGACCTGAGAGAGAATACAGAGTTCTCTGACCACGAACTACAGGAGTGGTACAAGGTCAGTCAACAGTAATCACCCTCACACACACACACACACACACACACACACACACACACACACACACACACACACACACACACACACACACACACACACACACACACACACACACACACACCTACCTACCTACCTACCTAGCGCACATGCGTACACACCCACCTACCCCACACACACCTAAAGCAAATGCGCACACACACACACCTACCCCACCCCTCAAACGCCCAGATTTACACACAAACACAAACATATGCATGTTTTTTGTCATTATGTTCATTTACCAAAGTCGCTATACAGCGCATTCGGCAGACATGCCCGGTCAATAACTCACAACATCATACTGGCGAATCAGATCTTAAGCAAAGCTGATCAGCCCTTCAGTGGAAATCACCTAAAGTTTACTGCCCCTTTTTCAGCTCATGGCTACATGCTCATTGCCATTGTGATTCCACTGTGTGAATCCAAGTCTCACTGGGGATTCATAATATTAGTTTTATTTTGGCGTAATGGATGATTTGCTTGCTACATATTAACAGAAAAGCACACTAGGTGATCTCAGTGTGTGTCTGGGTGGTGTGCTCCTTACTGAACAGAGAACTGCGTATTAGTCCCCCAAGGACTCTGTAATATTTCAGTCTGGAACTAAAATGGATTAAAAAGGGATTTTCCATTACCTTTCGGCGCAAACTGTTACACAGTGTTCTACAAACATCTACAAACAATTTAATAAAAGGAGAAGTTGCATATGTATTTACCACCTTTGCTTTGACACTCAAATATGGTACTGGGCATTCCCTTCTGTGATCACCTAATTAGTTGAATAGAGGCCACCTGTGAATGTCAGAGCACATCCAGGTGTGCTGCTAAGCTGAGCCGTATAGAAAAGTAGTTGCTGAAAATCCATCGCGTCAAACGTTGTTACGGTTTTCCATAACCTGCGTGGAAAGTCACCAAAAATGCGGCAATGTTTGCTTTTGGTCGTTTGACACCAAAATGTGACTTTTCAACCTCAATAACAAACACTACCTGTGGCACAAATCCAGCCGTGCTCACCTCCATGACAACTCCAGCCACAAGCGTAGTGGTGGCTGTTCTTCTGCCGAGATTATGGGCAAGAGGGATGGAATGAATTACTGGAAAATTCCTGACGGAAACCCTTATCAGGCTGCAAGAGGTTTTCCTTTCACCAAGACAATGATCCTGAACACACAGCCAAGCCACCCAGGTTATAAACAACAAACAGGGTGTCCTAGAATGGCCCGGTCAAAGCCCAGACCTGAATACAATTCAGAATCCTTGGACAAGATTAGAAAATTTGCTGTTTTACTTGATTTTGAGGAATTTAGCCAACAAGAGTGAGAAAAATTGGCGGATGTGCAAAGCTTTTATTGCTGAATACTGATTTAGTATGCAAATTCCTAATTAAAGGAACTGTATGTTGTTGTGTGTTGGTGTGTGCTGGGTTGTGTTGGTGTGTATTGGTGTGTGTTGGTGTGTGCGTGTCAGTCAGTGGGTTGAGGATCCTGACTGAATCTACTTTCATTCCAGATTGTAACAACAAAATGTTAACAAACAGCATGCGATTCACTGCAGGCTGTGCATGGTCCTGATTTCTGTCATTAGTGCCACCTGTTGGTTTTGCATGGACATAGCCGTGTGGGTGTGTGTGGGTGGGTGTGCTTGGGTGGATGGAATGAAATATGCGGTCACCATCTTGGACGATGCTTTCGTGTCTGACACCTGTGTGTTGTTTACATGTGACATGTACTGGAGTACTTCTCAATTTTAGTCAGCCTATGTGACTCTGGGTTGTTGGTTCTCTTGTGTTTTTTGAGGCTAATCACTTCTGATTTGTGAATGACTAGCCCAGTGCCAACCGTTGACCCCACCTGTTTTGGAGTATATATCCAACCCTGTCCTGATTTGTCCTCAATGTCCTTGCTGGTCTGACTATTCATCCAAGCACCTCTGGTCTTCATGTCCATCAGGTTCTCTTCATGTCAGCTCAATTAATGGAACTTCTTCCTGTTTCTACTTTGTGTAGTTGTGAAATGTTTATTTCCTATTTTTCACATCTGACACTCTCCCTGAAACATCTTTAGAGAGTTGGGTCACAGTCAGGGACTGGCCGTTATTTACGACGACCACGGAGCAATTAGGGTAAGTGCCCTGCTCAAGGGCAGTCTCCCCCCTCGGGGGCTTAGAGATTCAAACAAGCAACCTTTCGGTGACTGGTCCTGAACTCTAATCTTGTGGCTTCCTGCCACCCTCATCCCAAGTCCTTTCAGACCAGTGACGCTGCGTTCAGACGTTTTCATTACGACATCTCCCGGGAGGTACGGGATGAGGTAACGTCCCCCCCTCAGAGACCCCAGGGTGAAGGTAAACAGCTCTTTAAATGACGTCTCCTCGCGTATTTCTCCCTCAGGTTGTTATGATGCAGAAACACTGCCCTGTGGCTCAGAACTGCACTGCCTCTGGGCTCCATAAGGCCCCATGTGGGTCGTAGGGTGTCATTTGGGATATGGGTCGCACAAGTAAATCCTGATGCAGTGGGTGTCATGACAACCACTCTAACATGACGTTAAGCCCTTAACCTTAAGCCCAGAGGTCGTCCCCGTCCCCCCCCCACACACACACACGTATCAGCAGGCATATGAGCAAACACACACACATACTGTACACACAGACACATGAACACTCACTCACGCTTGTTTTACTGTACATTTCTTGGGATCACTATTGATTTCCATGAAAAAGTGTATCCTTTCAAACCCCTCATCTTAACCCGTAACCGTAACCACTTAAACCCCATTATAACCCTGACCCTAATCTTAACCCCTAACCGTAACCACTTAAACCCCATTATAACCCTGACCCTCATCTTAACCCCTAACCGTAACCACTTAAACCCCATTATAACCCTGACCCTCATCTTAACCCCTAACCGTAACCACTTAAACCCCATTATAACCCTGACCCTCATCTTAACCCCTAACCGTAACCACTTAAACCCCATTATAACCCTGACCCTAATCTTAACCCCTAACCGTAACCACTTAAACCCCATTATAACCCTGACCCTCATCTTAACCCCAAGTCCATAAAGGCGGCGTATATATAGGACACACACACACACACACGCACACGCACGCACGCACGCAAGCAAGCACATACACACTCGCACAGACACACCTTCACTGGCGATGACGTAACTCATCCCCTATCTCTTCAATCTGAGCTCTGGACCCCAAATCTTCTTATGGGGAAGAAACATGACAGTGCTGTGATGAGTGTAACAACAAGCATATGGCATTGCCGTTGCCTGTCTCTTTCCTCTACATGGATTAACAGACTGGGCTGGTGTCCCCAGCGGCACGCTATTCCCTGCATAGTTAACTACAGTCCAGAAGGGCCCTGGTTAAAAACAGGGCACTATTTCAGGAACCATTTTGTGATTCTGTTTGGGGCTGTGTGGCCTGCTGTAGCCAGTGTGGCCTGCTGTTGCCAGTGTGGCCTGCTGTAGCCAGTGTGGCCTGCTGTAGCCAGTGTGGCCTGCTGTAGCCAGTCCGCAGAAGATAAACACTGTCATGTTTTAGCGCGTTGTAATGATGTCATAGATTACGTTGGGACGTGACGTTCCTGTGAGACGTACATGGATACTGTGGGTTTTTGTTGGTACTTTGGGCACCTTTCCCTTATCTGTTTTACCACTACAGAACGGAGTGATGAAATAACACAACATTTGTATACTTATGCCTTAAGAAGTGTTTGTCCCCTAACACTCAGTAACAAAGCATAAGTGACTGTCCCCTTTCAAGAAACAATGTGTTGTTGTTGTATTCTTTGCTATTCGAACTAATTAGCAAAAACTGGCAGTGAACAAGACATTTGTAGGAGATATGGGACAGATCATGGTGCTTGCTGCAAAATAGCCATGCAGATATGATGCCCGTAGGCTATATTGCATTGGTACATGGCAGCTAGCGGGCTGACTGGTTGGGGTCAGTGACACATTTTAAGAACTGAGTATATGGGTGTAACCTACACAGTTGACTTGCCCGGAGTGGCGGTACATTTATAGAATTAAGAATACATCCGTTCAAGAAATTCCACGACACTGGTAAAGTAATGGTAAAATAAAAAATACAAATAACATTGTAATGTTTTTGAACATCTTACTGAATGTGTTGGTGGTGAAGTTAGTACTATCACAGGGTCCGGAGCACGTGTGTCACACCCGGAAAGCAGCCCAGTTCCGTAATTAAAGCAACATCTTTTGCCGCGGAGCAATATCCTCCCAGAAGGGCAAGCTTAGACTAATCCCTGACTCTAACCCTGTCATTTCTCTGTAGCTTTAAGCAGCAGGGACAAATGTGTAGGTTGTGACCTATAGGCTACATCACAATCCTCCACCATTCTGTTATGGAGGTGCACACTTCAGGAGAAGGAAGGTGAATTGGAACTCAGCCATGTGATTGCAACAAGACCAACTCATTTCAGTTCCGCTATTGAGGAGAAAGGATGGCCTACATGGTCTGTTGAGGAGAAACGATGGCCTACATGGTCTATTGTGGAGAAAGGAGGGCCTACATGCTCTATTGAGGAGATAGGAGGGCCTACATGGTCTATTGAGGAGAAAGGATGGCCTACATGGCCTATTTTGGAGAAAGGATGGCCTACATGGTCTGTTGAGGAGAAAGGATGGCCTATTCCCAGTGTATGACATAATGCTCTGGGCTGTAGGTCCTCCTCCAACATCTCTGTTGAGTTTAGATCTGAAAACCTTCTTGGCCATTCCAAAACATTTCTTTCTTTTTTACCTGCCAGTGTATTTCAGATTATTGTCTTGCTGCATGACTCAGATGTGCTTCAGGGACCACTCAGAGATGGATGACCTGCTATTTCTCTGTCTGATACAGAGCAAAATTAATGGTTCCTTCAATGATCGCAATTTTTCAGCAAAGCATGAACACCACTCTATACCACCACCATGCCTGACCTTTGATCAGGGCTCAGTAATGGGGAACTAATTGTTTCATTTTTCCCGGCACAATGTGACTCATACTTTTCAAAAAGTCAACTCAATTTTTCAAAACGATCCAGAAAGCACCTGACAAGGATGAGTCAGTCGTAGACAGATGTGCATACTCCCAAAGTGTACGTTCAAATTCCTTATTAAGAATATCAATAATAATAATACTAGATTAAATAATCATAAACATAAAAGCACTAATCAAAGGCCTCTCACCCGCTCTCTCCCTCTCCCTCTCCCTCTTCCTCTCTCTCTCTCTCTCTCTCTCTCTCCCTCTCTCTCTCTCTCCCTCTCTCCCTCTCACCAGGGGTTCCTGAAGGATTGCCCCAGCGGCAACTTAAACGTGGAAGAGTTCAAGAAGATCTACGCCAATTTCTTCCCCTACGGAGATGCCTCCAAATTTGCTGAGCACGTCTTCCGTACCTTCGACACCAACAACGACGGAACCATCGACTTCCGGGAGTTCATCATTGCGCTCAGCGTGACCTCACGGGGAAAGCTGGAGCAGAAACTGAAGTGGGCATTCAGCATGTACGACTTGGATGGAAATGGCTACATCAGCCGCGACGAGATGCTTGAGATTGTACAGGTGAGACATGGGATTTGTAGTCCGGGTATATGTCGTACAGGTAAGAAGGTCCACTTCGGTTTCTGCTCCAGCTTGCCCAGCTGAATGAAAGATCCAAATGAATGAATGGATTAACTGACATTATATTGCTATTTTAGCTCGCCGGGTTGTGGACCATCTTAATTAATTATGCTAACACATGAACATGATATATATATATAGGTATATTTACTCCTTGTTCCTCTCTAGGTTTCTTCTCCTGCCTTCTAAGGAGTTTCCCCTTTCCACTTTGCATCTACATTGGTCTTTAAGGTTAATGCTGTTTATGGTGTCTTTATAGCACTTTTTTTATCTGCTATCTGCTGGTGTAGAAACAACTTTAAGAAACAAGTGAATTTATTTAATGATGAATAATCAAACAGGTCACGGTCAGACCACACTGAAATCGTGCCGGTGGAACAGGGGCAATGGGAACTGCAATTTGTATATTTTTTATTTGAGCTTAATTCTAACCACTTTCGCGAGTTCGTACTGCATGTCAGAACAAACAGCATGTGCAGTTACACAAAACATCTCCGAAACTGCAACCGGTCAACACTGCCCACGGGGGCCCCCGACATGGTCACCGTATGGGCTTTTGCGATGGTGCCTCGTCAAGTCGTGCACTTTGTGGGGAGTAGGGGGGGCCATATAGGACGGCGACCTAGTGGTGTTGGAAGCCGACCTGTTGACCTGCGTTGAATACAGCTGGCATGTCCTAATTAAATGGACATGTTTGCCCGGTCCGATCTTATTGTGTAACCTTGCGATGGCCGGATGTGATTAGTCATGGCAATTTGGGAATTGAAACAGCCAGCGTGGTTCTAATTCCGTCACAAAAGCCATATGGAGTCACCGGACAGGTTGTCGTGCCAAAAAAATCTGCCTTTTTTTTTACCATTACCTGGGTGGATACAGATTTGTATTTAGGAAAGTAGGTAAGTAGAATCTGGCAACATGGGCATTTTGATATTTTGTACAATGAGAATTGTACCAGGATTGACCGTTCACCATATGTCATAGACTCTCCGTGTCCCAGTTTTTGGGAGAATTACCTGTCATTGAGAATTTGCACATCCTAACGGTAAAGCGCAGGGCAGGCCTTAAATCCAGCATCACCCCAAATATACGCAGTACCAGTCAGTCTTCTGGACACCTACTCCTTCAATGGTTTTTATTTTTACTATATTATGACTACTGATACCAAATGACATGGTATAGTAAGGATAAGAAAGCCTGTTCTTTTTGGCTTTTTTGCTGGAGAACAGTTGGCATTTTTACAATTGTGTTATTCATAGTTTTATCACTGGCCTTCATTATTTTCAGTCAGGGTTCTTTTTTTATGCCTGTGCAGTTTCATGGGAACTAGGAGCCTTTCACTGGTTTAACTTAAGACTTGCTGATTGGACACACAAAGTGCGGGTCTGTCACGGTTGTGGTACATGAAAGAAGGCGCAGGGCGGTGGAAGGTGAACATTCCTTTCATTTGGTCGACTTCAAACAACTCAAAACAAAACTACACACAACTGAGAACTGACATGCATACTGCACAAACAACAATCCAGAGATACACCTTAACTTAAATTGGATCCCAAATAAGAGGTAACATGGTTTTGGTTATCCTCTAATTGGTATAACCAAAAACGCCTTGCTGAGATGCCTAGAGGAACCCATGCTGTCAGGCCCTGAACATCACCCCCAGGCACAGAGATGCCTAGAGGAACCCATGCTGTCAGGCCCTGAACATCACCCCCAGGCACAGAGATGCCTAGAGGAACCCATGCTGTCAGGCCCTGAACATCACCCCCAGGCACAGAGATGCCTAGAGGCACCCATGCTGTCAGGCCCTGACCATCACCCCCAGGCACAGAGATGCCTAGAGGAACCCATGCTGTCAGGCCCTGAACATCACCCCCAGGCACAGAGATGCCTAGAGGCACCCATGCTGTCAGGCCCTGAACATCACCCCCAGGCACAGAGATGCCTAGAGGAACCCATGCTGTCAGGCCCTGAACATCACCCCCAGGCACAGAGATGCCTAGAGGAACCCATGCTGTCAGGCCCTGAACATCACCCCCAGGCACAGAGATGCCTAGAGGCACCCATGCTGTCAGGCCCTGAACATCACCCCCAGGCACAGAGATGCCTAGAGGCACCCATGCTGTCAGGCCCTGAACATCACCCCCAGGCACAGAGATGCCTAGAGGCACCCATGCTGTCAGGCCCTGACCATCACCCCCAGGCACAGAGATGCCTAGAGGCACCCATGCTGTCAGGCCCTGACCATCACCCCCAGGCACAGAGATGCCTAGAGGCACCCATGCTGTCAGGCCCTGACCATCACCCCCAGGCACAGAGATGCCTAGAGTTACCCCAGCGGATCTGACAGGATCTAGACAGAGCAACCATTTTAGAAAGGAGAAGAAATGTAGTGAATGACTGACAGATGCACTATAAACGTCAACTGAAGCAATCATTCTATAAGTTAGGGATTTTAGAAGGACAAGAAATTGACTCGTGTGGACGTTTGTTGAATCAAAAATAACTCATGTTATGTCAACAAGGCAAATTATTTCCAGTTTGATTGACAGTTGATAAACAACAGACGTTGACAAACAACCGTACCACAGCAGATTTTTCCACTTGTTGAATTTGCATATAATTTACTTTGACTGTGTAGTATGAAAGAAAGGAAGACGGAAACGTGCCTGTATTTTCTATGTGTTGTTCCAGGATTAGTGAGTTAAATTTAACTAAGGTTCATCCCTGAGTCTGCATAGTACGTGGATTATCCTCCAGCTCACTCAGGCTGCGCTCAAATGAATGGAAGGGCAAGATTAACCAGAGGAGAGGGAGCAGGAGAGGAGATAGGAGGAGAGGAGTGGAAAGAGGAGGAGAGGAGTGGATAGCTGGCAATATAGCTGGGAATGAATGCCGATTTTCAACTCTCCTGCATCCACTGGTAGTTGTTGTGATGAGACAGAGCCGTAGATACTAAACATTGTGTGGGGGAGTAAAACTGGTTAAAGAATAAAAAAAAAATCGATTTGGGAAAATGCCAGCATTCTCATATCCTGCTGTTGTTGTTCCAGCCTGGAACACTCATGAACTACTTCCAGAAGTGTCCTGGTAAAAGGTACATGTTACATGGATGATATCAATGCAGGAAGCCCTGCATTCTGTAGCCTACTGCAATGACCCAGGTGGATTTTTTTTATTTGCTTTTTCTGCTCTCACTCTTTCTTCTGTCTTTTTCTCTCCTCGTTCACTGTCCTGATATATCCCCGGCCTTCTCTGCTTCTACTTACCTTGAAGTCAACCTTGCTCACTTTCTCTTTCTCTGGCTCTCTGTCCCTGTTTTCCTCTCCTCTCTACCAACTCTCTCCCAAACACTCACCTTCTCTCTCCTTCTCCTGTCTCCCAATACCCTCCTCTCTCTTCTTCTCTTGTCTCCCAATCGCCCCTCTCTCTCCTCTTGTCTCCCAATCCCCCCTCTCTCTCCTTCTCTTGTCTCCCAATCTCCCCTCTCTCTCCTTCTCCTATCTCCCAATCTGCACTCTCTCTGTGTCTCCTTTCCGGTCTTTGCCCTCAGGCCATTTACAAGATGGTATCTTCTGTGATGAAGATGCCAGAAGATGAATCCACACCTGAGAAGAGAACAGACAAGATCTTCAGACAGATGGACCTCAACAATGATGGTGAGGACTGGAAGGGGATTTGGGGAGAGAAGGTGATAGAGGGAGAATGGGTGGTGTCATGATGGAGGGAGAATGGGTGGTGTCATGATAGAGGGAGAATGGGTGGTGTCATGATGGAGGGAGAATGGGTGGTGTCATGATAGAGGGAGAATGGGTGGTGTCATGATGGAGGGAGAATGGGTGGTGTCATGATGGAGGGAGAATGGGTGGTGTCATGATGGAGGGAGAATGGGTGGTGTCATGATGGAGGGAGAATGGGTGGTGCCATGATGGAGGGAGAATGGGTGGTGTCATGATGGAGGGAGAATGGGTGGTGTCATGATGGAGGGAGAATGGGTGGTGTTATCTTACGATCTGAACAGTATGAATAGGAGTATTCTAAATTTGAACAGTATAATACTGAACACGTTTAGTCTGAACAGAAATCTGAACAGTGTGAATCAGAGCCATGTTAATATGATCAATATGAATCAGAGCCATGTTAATCTGATCAATATGAATCAGAACCATGTTAATCTGATCAATATGAATCAGAACCATGTTAATCTGATCAATATGAACCAGAGCCATGTTAATCTGATCAATATGAATCAGAACCATGTTAATCTGATCAATATGAATCAGAACCATGTTAATCTGATCAATATGAATCAGAACCCTGTTAATCTGAGCAATATGAATCAGAATCATGTTAATATGATCAATATGAATCAGAACCATGTTAATATGATCAATATGAATCAGAGCCATGTTAATCTGAGCAATATGAATCAGAACCATGTTAATATGATCAATATGAATCAGAGCCATGTTAATCTGAGCAATATGAATCAGAACCATGTTAATCTGATCAATATGAATCAGAGCCATGTTAATATGATCAATATGAATCAGAACCCTGTTAATATGATCAATATGAATCAGAACCCTGTTAATATGATCAATATGAATCAGAACCATGTTAATATGATCAATATGAATCAGAGCTGTTCATTTAGATTAGAGGGATTAAAATGTGTTGTACAGATGTGAGTCAGAGCAGTATGTGTGAGTATTTAGGTTCTTCCCATAGAAAAGGTAATGTTTCTTCATCACATTCTCCACCTCGCTCCCACATCTCCCTCTCTCACCATCTCTCCCCCACACCTCCCTCTCTCACCATCTCTCCCCCACACCTCCCTCTCTCGCCACCTCTCCCCCACACCTCCCTCTCTTGCCACTTCTCCCCCACACCTCCCTCTCTCCACCTCACCCCCACACCTCCCTCTCTCTCCACCTCTCCCCCACACCTCCCTCTCTCGCCACCTCTCCCCCACACCTCCCTCTCTCGCCACCTCTCCCCCACACCTCCCTCTCTTGCCACTTCTCCCCCACACCTCCCTCTCTTGCCACTTCTCCCCCACACCTCCCTCTCTCGCCACCTCTCCCCCACACCTCCCTCTCTCCACCTCTGCCCCACACCTCCCTCTCTCTCCACCTCTCCCCCACACCTCCCTCTCTCTGCACCTCTCCCCCACAACAGCTTTTCTCTCTAACACCCTTTTTGAACTCCTCCTCCCCAGGTAAACTGTCTTTGGAGGAGTTCATCAAAGGTGCCAAAAGTGATCCCTCCATTGTGCGGCTACTCCAGTGTGACCCTAGCTCCGCCTCTCAGTTCTAACTCCGCCCACCTGACCTGCCATGCCCACCTCGCTGATCGCTATGGAAACGCACTCAAAATCAATGCATGATGGTTCTCGTCTCTCATATTTTTTTAGTATACAAGATGGAAGAAGAGTTTTAAATGGAGTTTAAAAGTTATGATTATAGTATATTTACTTTTAAATATAAAGAAGTATGCATACATTATATTTAGAAGATGAAACAACGACAACAAAAAGCATCTGTTTGCCAAGGCACTGTGTGGTCCGATGTGTATTCCCTTCTCCCTCCATATCCGTAAGGAGGGAAGTCTGGAAGAATGGAATTCTGATGAGTGTTGCTGTTCATGATGTCAGGAAGACCCTCTGCCCTCACAGAGTTGGGAATTTTGGAGGAAAAGAAATGCCACCTTAATTCCACCTTGAGAACCATGCATGAGCCTCTCCAGTGTTTTATTGTATCTGTTCTCTAAGTTCCTTAACCCCACCTCCCAACAAGGCGCGGCTCCTGCCCTCTTCCAATTTTGTATTAATGTTTATATGATATTTATGTGTATATAGAATGCATATGTATGTACATGATATCATACAACATCATCAGGCAGTATAATTGTCTTCATAAACTCATTCAGGAGGCCGTATGGCGTCACTTTGTTCTCGCAGGGGTTCTTTTATTACTATATGGGAATTCCGTAGCGTCCCGTAGAGAGAATATCACGGACATTGGGAAAGGACTTTTTCATTGTATGACGTTTCACTGGGGAACACAAGGCTGTGTCAGGATACCGGTGGGATTTCACTTTTGATGTTCGATTTATTATTTTTAGGGTTTCTTTTTTCTGTGTAGCTTTTTGTACATAACATTGTGCTCCTCATAATTGTTTTATTTATTTTTATTTTCAATATTGTTATTTTACACACGTAATCGAAAGATGTTTCGTAACCCAGTGCTGGAAGGAAATTTAGAGAGAAACAAAGACTTGGGGAATCAGTTTATCCAAACAGTCCAAGTTAGGAAATCGAGATTCCAGAACTCTGCATGGAAGTAAAAATGTGGAATTTGTATCAAGGGGATTCCATAACGCATTTGATCGATGTAATCAGTAGCAGCACATATCAGTGGAGCCGCCATGACAAGTGTGTGTGTGTGTGTTTGCGTCTGAATGTGTGTGCATGTTCTATACGTACAGTATGCATGTGTACAGACTGTGTGTGTGTGTGTGTGTGTGTGTGTGTGTGTGTGTTTCCAGGCTTTAAAAACGACTTTACAGTATTATCAATTTGTGTTGATTATCAGTATGTAAGTCAAAAGTTCTTTGTTTTGACACAACGTGGCATCTCTGAGCAAGACATATATATCGCCACAATGCATGGTCAAAAGAAACAGACAAAACAACAAAAAACAAACACAAAACCGTTTCCGCTTTGTAGCTCCCCATTTTTCCTGTAGCAGGCTGGACGTCACATGCAAAATCCACCCACCCACACACACACACACACACACACACACACACACAGTCATTGCATCGTGTGTGTGTGTGTGTGTGTGGGGGGGGGGGGATGCTATGCGTGTGGGTC
Organism: Esox lucius; assembly: GCF_011004845.1. Lineage (NCBI taxonomy): Eukaryota > Metazoa > Chordata > Actinopteri > Esociformes > Esocidae > Esox > Esox lucius. The sequence continues at coordinate 4,321,100 of NC_047578.1, read as the reverse complement.
ACTGACACAGACTCTCCCCAATCACTCTGCTTTGCCAGACACAGAGAACAACACTAAGGGCTTTAATAATCATCATTCTCTTTCCCAATGCTTTAATATCCTCTTTGTTTACGCCGCCAGTGTGCAGTAGATTGGGTTGGCGGGCACCGATCACTCGACACCCATCCCAAATGGCACCCTTTTCAGTGCACTACTTTTGAACCAGATCCACATGGCTGTTTATAAGGGCACACGTCTGGAGAAATAAGATTTCATTGGGACACATTAAGTTTTGCAAGACTGCTTTTTGCTCACGGTGTCACTGACCTCTAGTGGTTGCGTAGGGAAAAGCTTTTGCTCCACAGCTGGAAACCTAATACAAGTTTCCCAAAATTTTGTTTTTTCAGAAATCCCAATTTACAAATTCTTCCTTCCGGGATTTCTGTAAAACAAGTGACATTTTGTTAAAATTTAAATATATTCTGCAACCCTCCAATATAGCTACTGTCCTTAATGACCACTCTCTGAAGCACTTTGTGTTGGATCAATAAAACCTTCCCCCTGATTCTTCCCTTTTTCTGTTGCATGAAAACCTCAAGCGAGGATTGTCATGTTTGTTCCTGTTTTGACCCGAATCGATTACAATATACCTTATGTGTTTCAAATGTGTGTCTCTGGGGTTTTCATTTGCTCGTATTGAACAACTATTCAATAATATTCTATTTCTGGTTTAAAGTTGTAGAGAGAAGTAAAACAGAAACCAGCCTGTGTTTTCTGAATGACAATATTTCAGTTGGACTCATTTGAACATTTCACACCCTGTCGCTCTGCCAAAGTCACAGTTCACATCGTTGTTAATGCACATGAGCTGGTAAAAGATACACACACACACGCACACACACACGCACACGCACACATCAGTCCTGTCAGGTGAAACCATCACACTGGGAGGAAAAAACTAAACATTGCTGGATACATTAGTGACACCACAGAAATGATTGTGACTGAGTCATCTGCAGACAGACGCATCAGAAATCCTATGAAGTTGATGACATTTATTTTTATTAAACAATTCAGGAACTATTCTTTGGAAAAATACAGTATTAATATAGAAATAATCTTGTTCTGAAAGATCAGAGGGTGAAAATATAAAAATGTTCTCTGGTTAGCATAGTGGTTCCACAGCATGTCCTCCGTTAGATCCAGGAGCTGGTTCTGTACTGGGAGCCCCGTTCCAGCAGGTTATTTTCCTCTGGACATTTTGGCCCGTCCGACCTTCCTCTGTGCTGCTGAGGACGAAGATACTGGCGCTGGGGCTTGAGGTGAGAGGGGTCCGAGTGATAAAGATGGGGAGGATGTCGTGACACAGAGCGAGGGAGACTGGACGGCTCGGAGGGTGGAGGAGGGAGTTTGGGTACCAAGTGGAGAACAGGGGGCCTTTCAGCATTCAGCTGAGAAAGACACAGGCAAATAGTTTTATAACACACTTTCACAATGCGCACACACCCTTCCATAACGGGCGCATGCGCACACTTCTGGAGACAAATGGAATGCGGTACAAGTTACTCTATAATCGATCTCTGCCAATGGCACAATGGACCAAACACAATCTTGAGATCAGTACGCTCAACTAGAGCCTTGGCTGTGATGATCATTATGGGGTGTAACGGTCAGGGGGCCTGGATGTGGCCAGATCTCACCGGGGTGCCGCGATCTCCGGGTCGGAGCTTCTGACTCGGGCAGCAGCATAGTCCCAGGAAGGTTAGGGACACTGAGAAGCACCTCACTGAGAACACTAGCTGGACACAACACATCACGATCAAAGGAGCCCAGAAGACCAGGGTTGTCCTCTGTAGAGAGAAGGGAGACCGGTCAGTGGGTGTGTGTGTATAAAGCAAACAAGGTTCCGGTCCTATTCATTCATAACATCAGTCAGTGTGTTCACTGCAAACAAAAAATCCAGGATATTTTGTAGGCGGATAAAGGCTCCATTTTAAGGAGAGGATAACTAGAGCATTTGATTCACACTGGAGGAAATATCTGTACTTCTCAAACACAGGAGAAAGAAGTTCCAGATGAGTTAGACTTTCAGTATACAAGGCTAATTTGAATGTAGAGCAGTTCATGTTATGACCCAAGCCCAGCTCAAGAATTTTCTCTGACAGTCGATTCATGATGAAATACCTCGAAAATCAATGATTTATTTTGTTTCTGATTAGGGAGTCATACCAAGAATTTCTCTTAGACAGATGAGCACTGAATTACAAAATTAAAAAACCTCACTCCAGCAGAAAGGAACACGTTTCAACAGAACTCATTAATCATTGTTCATGTCATCAAATCAGCTTTCGGAATCGCCTGAGACACAGCAAAACATATAGTGTATAAACATCTTGAAGATTCATACCACAAATATAGAGCAAGAAAGCGAAAAACTGAATCCCTAAAAACTAATGTCCCTCATCCCTGTGATCGTACGTTTAGAGGCAAGAACTGACAGGTGTGTTTTTCTAAAGATGTTTATAAATGGAAATGTAGCAATGTATGTAGGAGGAAAGCGGGCCATTCATTTCCTGGTAGAGATTGATGAGTACTAGACTAGTCCATAATAAATCACAGGGAGCAATTACTAACTGCAACGAACTGTTTTAATGATGCTGCCACTACATTCATACAGTCCAGGACTGGTATTGACTGAATTGTCTGTTCTATACCATTAAGCAAGAGACATGATCCTTTAATTCACAGCTCTTTAAAATTGACATACCTGGGATCTTGTGAGATGAAATAGATTTTATTTTGCTTTTGGCTCATGATAACGTTTTGCAACTACTGACAGAAATTTAACTTCTGAGCATACCCAACTCATCTACATAAATTCTAAAAGACTGCAACTACATACTTTCTAATCCATCTGTCCAGAATCGAGATGTTGCATAGCCTTAACTTTTTCTATTCCAAACACAGCCCCACCTGTTGTCAACAGAAAGTACTGCAACAACATTTTTATTTCTCGAAGATTACTTCCTATAATTTATTATCTATGAATATAGCATCTTCCTAAATTGCATATAATTTGTGTTAGTATTTTATTTCAGTGGACTCCTGGAATTCTGGAATATTCAGACTTCAGAGACACTATGATGCTCAGCCCATCTTCAGAGGGACATTTAGCACTGTACAAAATGAACTGTTAGACTGTATGTGTGAAGTGTACAGGGAGGAGATAGCCAAGCAAGTGGACGAGACATCATTTGTTGCCATACAAGCAGATGAGACAACTGATGTCTCTTGTAAATCACAAATGGTGGTTGTGTTGCGATACATGTTGCTCGACAATACAGTGACAGAGAAGTTTTTGGAGTTTGTGGAAGTCAAAGATAAGACTGGACTCAGCCTCTCTAATGGCATCAAGGGTGTGCTGGAACCACTGAAGCTGGGAGAAAAGCTGATCACTCAGACTTGTGATGGTGAGGCTGTAATGAGTGGAAACATCAGAGGGGTACAGATGCTAATGAAAGAGACAAACCCACATGCCCAGTTTGTTCACTGCTATGCTCACCAGCTGTAGCACCACAAGTGAGGCATAAGGCCTGTCAAAAAACTCCGGGACAAAGCCTTTCTGCAGCTGCTGGATTTTTTTTTTCTCACAAGTTTATGTCTTATACAACACTCTGCAAAAAACTGAGCTTCGATGAATCTGGGATTAGCAGTGCGCTCACCCGTTTCAAGGAGAATGTCCAGAATATGCGGAAGCAAACTGATTACTGGGCTGCCACCGTTCACGATGGAACAGACGAGCCAGGCCGACGAGTAACCAACACATCGCCGGTGAGGAAGGAGGCATGCGACACGGTCATCTCCCAGGTGGAGCAGAGGTTTACACAAAGTGACCACCTGATCGCTGCCAAGTTGGTTGACAGCTCGCTGTTCCCACAATTATGGCCTCTAGGAAACGAGGAAAAGTTGAAGTCTGAGCTGACCACTCTGTCCCACCACACTGAGCTTCACACTGGTAAGACAGCCCTGTCTCTGTTAAGATCCATCCATGAGAACAACCTAGAGGAGGCTTTTGCTGAGACCGTCACTCTGCTGAAAATGATCATAACAACACCTATGACGACATCCGAGTCAGAGAGGAGCTTTTCCACCTTGAAAAGGATAAAAACCTTCACTTGCAATACCATGAGACAGCCGCGACTCAACGCATTGGCCATGTTGTCCATCGAAAGCCAGCTGATTCAGCAGCTACATGACTTAATTCCCAAAGTCATCGTAAAGTTTGTCCAGAGGAAGAACCGCCGTGCCACCTTTCTCTTCAAGTGAGCCCTCAGCCTTGGTGAGTGAAAGCATATTTTATCAACCTGCCTTTATGGTGCTGGTCCGTTAGGTCATATTTTTGATTGATATAGATGGTGACGAGTGTCAGTGTGTCCATGCTTGTCTATTAAGGTTGTTGTCATAGAATGGATCTTTATCCCTAAAAAGTTGTCTTTCCGCTTCGTTGTGGCCCTCTGTGGTGTTGAGCTTATTGCTGTTCGCATATGGCCCTGTAGGCACATTGGTTCTGAGCTTGGTTGCATTCCTAATTTAGGTTTATTAATGTGACCTCTCTCTCTCTCTCTCTGTCTGTCTCTCAAGTGATGTGGTGTAATTCATTCTACTACCATTCCTCATGTGGATCTTGCCCGCCCCCACCTCTCTCCCATTGGCGAAAAATCCAGTTAGAATTCCAAGCCATGTTCCAAGTTTCTACGTTTATTTCTCAAATGCACCTGAGTAACACAGCATCACCCTGAACAATTAAATGATTGTGACATGGCACCAGACAACTACATAGTGAGAGTTAAGAAGAATATGTCATCAAAAATATAGCCAGCAATCTGGGTATTAGCCTATTATAGATATGGCAAGTAAGACAATACACTCATCTAAAGGATTATTAGGAACACCTGTTCAATTTCTCATGAATGCAATTATCTACCAATCGCATGGCAGTTGCTTCAATGCATTTAGGGGTGTGGTCCTGGTCAAGACAATCTCCTGAACTCCAAACTGAATGTCAGAATGGGAAAGAAAGGTGATTTAAGCAATTTTGAGCATGGCAAGGTTGTTGGTGCCAGACGGGCCGGTCTGAGTATTTCACAATCTGCTCAGTTACTGGGATTTTCACACACAACCATTTCTAGGGTTTACAAAGAATGGTCTGAAAAGGGAAAAACATACAGTATGCGGCAGTCCTGTGGGCGAAAATGCCTTGTTGATGCTAGAGGTCAGAGGAGAATGGGCCGACTGAGTCAAGCTGATAGAAGAGCAACTTTGCCTGAAATAACCACTTGTTACAACCGAGGTATGCAGCAAAGCATTTGTGAAGCCACAACACGCACAACCTTGAGGCGGATGGGCTACAACAGCAGAAGACCCCACCGGGTACCACTCATCTCCACTACAAATAGGAAAAAGCTATTTGCACGAGCTCACCAAAATTGGACAGTTGAAGACTGGAAGAATGTTGCCTGGTCTGATGAGTCTTGATTTCTGTTGAGACATTCAGATGGTAGTCAGAATTTGGTGTAAACAGAATGAGAACATGGATCCATCATGCCTTGTTACCACTGTGCAGGCTGGTGGTGGTGGTGTAATGGTGTGGGGGATGTTTTCTTGGCACACTTTAGGCCCTTTAGTGCCAATTGGGCATGGTTTAAATGCCACGGCCTACCTGAGCATTGTTTCTGACCATGTCCATCCCTTTATGACCACCATGTAACCATCCACTGATGGCTACTTCCAGCAGGATAATGCACCATGTCACAAAGCTCGAATCATTTCAAATTGGTTTCTTGAACATGACAATGAGTTCACTGTACTGAAATGGCCCCCACAGTCACCAGATCTCAACCCAATAGAGCATCTTTAGGATGTGGTGGAACGGGGGCTTCGTGCCCTGGATGTGCTTCCCAGAAATATCCATCAACTGCAAGATGCTATCCTATCAATACGGGCCAACATTTCTAAAGAATGCTTTCAGCACCTTGTTGAATAAATGCCACGTAGAATTAAGGCAGTTCTGAAGGCAAAAGGGGATCAAACACAGTATTAGTATGGTGTTCCTAATAATCCTTTAGGAGTGTATAAACTAGCAGCAATTTGGTAGAATTATTGAATATTATAGATACATGAGTGCCATAAGATGATGAATGGTGACATATAGCACACTACAACTACGTAATGAGAATTAAGAAGAAAAATATATACACAGCAAAAATATAGCAAGAAAAGAAAGCAATAATATACATAACACTGTACACTAGCAGCAGTTTAGAAAGAGTAGCCTACTGTAAACTAGCAGCAATATTGGTGATGGTATTGAAATTATAGATAGGCCTATGGCAAGTATGACAATAATATACATAATGTAAACTAGCAGCAATTTTTGAAAGAGTAGGATGGGGAGTATGAACCAACAAAGTGGTCCAAGTATGGCAAAAAGTACAACCAAGACTCTTCATCAGAGGTCTCAAACCGGTTCCACGGAGGGCCATGTGTCTGCAGGTTTTTCCTATAAATTGGTTCCCAGTTAAGATCTAAACAACCAGGTGGGGGTAGAAACGAACCAATTAGTGACCTAATTAGTCAATTAAGTACAAGGTGAGAGTGAAAACCTGCAGACACTCGGCCTGTGGAACCGGTTTGAGACCTCTGCTCTACATCAAGTGGTCCTTGATGACAGTAAAGCTCTGTGCAGATAGTGCAAAGCAGAATCTATTATTAGAGTTCATAACAAAAAAAACATAACATAGCCCACTCCTGTGTGTGTGTGTGTGTGTGTATATATATCCTACTAATAGTAGATACATATGGTACTAATGTGCTCCTGTCCCCTTATTTTAATATGTTGCAGGCTCATTCATTGACCGTAACACGCTATAACAGTATGGGCTTGTTTTTGAAACAGTATGGGCTTGTTTTTGAAGCTGCTGCTTGTTTGACTCGCAAGAGTTGGCAAAACTGGATGTATCATATCCCTTTACCATACAAAAATAAACCTCCACCTGTATAGCGGGATCCAGTCAGAAAGCAGCTACCATCCGTGTGAAAATTAACATCCTTAACCAGCATACTACTATATTCCTAATCAGGGTCTAATTCCGACCCAGGACACCAGGTGAGCGAATCAACTATCAGGTAGACACTAATACCAGACTGCTCTGTTGTATAAGGCATAACAACCTCCACTTCAGACAAATACATTTCAACCTGCTGTGACTCGTCAATGCTGGTCAAAATAATGTTTATCAAAGTTGACGTGTGCGTTGGGAGCCTAAACAGGAGTGACAGCCCAGTGATTCCGCTGCATTCACTTCGCCGCGGCACCGCACCGTATAAAAATCTTAGCCAGAAATATTACGGAACATGAAACAAACGTTTCCACCGAAGCGCGCTTTGAAGATGACAGTCCACGTTTCATTTTTCTTGGCAAAAAATAAATCAAACAATTAATAAATAGAAAATGATTGCACTGTGGGGTCGGCGGTGCTTCATCCATTTACCCAGTCAGCTTCATCCATTTACCCAGTCAACTTGTGGTGCATTCCACACAAAATAATGATTCCACTCATCTTGGCATTCAAGTTCTGAGTGCCATAACAAGAGGGAACACACATACAATATATATATATATTTTTTTAATGGCCTCCTTCAAAGGGTGGGTTCACAAGACATTTTTACTGTATTTCTCCAGCCTCAACATGAACTGCACAATTTAACCCTTTCAGCTGCAGCATGGCTGGATTACCCCTAACCATTCAAATGAAGGCCCCCAGAACCACCGAAATAATGGAACCACCTCTCCACAATCTTTTCCCCACATTCACACAACCTCAGAAGCACACACACGCACACATGCACACACGCACACATGCACACACGCGTGGGTGACTAAACATCAGAACACTGCAGTATAGCTGACAACACCATCCTGTGTCTCCTGAGTCACACACATGAAAACATCCCAGAGGGATTTTCCAAGATCCCGTCACCAAACCTGTCAGTCAGGCCAGAACAGAGTGTGTGTGTGTGTGTGTGTGTGTGCGCGCGCCCCCCAAAGGCTTCGACACATGACACACGCAGGACCTCCCAGAACAGCCTAGGCCAACATTCAGGATGCGGACATGCACCAATCCCAGAGCGTCCACCATACTGAGAGTCACACATAAAGAATGGGATGTTGTGTTGGTCATGTGATCTCTGCTGAGGTTGTATGCAATCACTGGCCGACCTCAAGCCATGTCTCAAAATATAAACACAACACATTAAAGGGGCACTGTGTAAAATCCTGCCTCTAATGTTTTCAAGATTGAATGTAAAAAAATAACACTACTCGGAACAGTATTAGCTGGGGGGGGGGGGGGGTTATGGAGCTAAATTGAGCTCTAATGTATTGAATGTAAGAAAAGAAAAACTTGACGGAAATATTTCATAGTATGAAAAGACAATAATAAATAATAACAAAAAAATAGATTAAAGCATGGAAAAAAAGTTGATAGCTAAAATTGTTAAATGGATTTTCGCATCTGATCTTAAAATGTCTTTGTTCAAACACGTTTTTTTCCATGTTCGCTTCTTCTTGCGATTACAATTTCTTCCCACCTTCGTTCGAATCAAAGCCTTTCCAAGCCCCTGTCTAACTTCAGTCACTTGAATTAGTTAAACTTTCATCAATATCGGTGTCTGTGACCATGACAACAGTGACGTTGATGCAACCTGGGAATAGGAGTTTATTATTCTGTTTAAATGTACACATTATCTTAAGAAGAAGCGAACGTGGAAAAAAAGTGTTTGAACGAAGACATTTTTAGATCGGACACGAAAATCCATTTAATGATTTTAGCATACACCTTTTCCACGCTTTAATCAATTTTTTTTATACTATTGAATGTAGTTTTTTCATACTATTAAATATTTCAGTTACGTTTTTATTTTCTTATAGTCAATACATTTGAGCTCAATTTGGCTCCATTGTATTACTGCAAGTTTCTAAAGCAAGTATGAGGAGACTACATGTCAAGAAGAAATGATCGGGTTAAATTGGGAATGTCAGGCACCTAATAATTTTATAGATTTAATATTTGAAACTTAAAACAATCAGTGTAAATGTCTTTTGTCCATTTATGCATGTATTCATGTTAGTAGTACAGTAAAACATGTCTATACATATTGGCCCTTTAAGTGGTGGTCTCATGTTTCATTAGGTTAACTAAAGCCAATATGCACTAAAAAAGTGATTCCCAGTCATCTCAAACCCATAGATCAGGTACTATTGAATAGTTTTGGCCAAAGGAGGCTTCATTAGCATTATTTTAGCATCAGGATATTATGCTGGCAGCACTCAGATTTTCTTTATCACAATAAAAGCCATCATTGAAATGTATAAGGCAATATAGTTAACAATCTAGTAAAAAAGAACAAACAAGAACAACATTGGAATGGACATTAAACATAAAATGTACCGACTAGATAAGCAACAATCTTACCTTATATATTTCAATGATGGCTTTTATTTTGAAAAAGAAAATCAGAGTTAACAATGCTAGCCTAATATCCTGCTGCTAGAAGAACAGTAATTAAGCCTGGAATGGCCATCACTACTAATGAAGTCATTTTAATGGACTTGTTTCCTTGTATTGAACTTTAACTCTGTAAAACACAAACACAGGCTGCACATGTTACTTACATAAATGTGGGTGGGGTCAAAGGGGCACTCCTTAGTGTGGTACCCAATTGCGTCAGGCAACCGGCAATGGGTCAGGAGGTTCCGCCCACCATAAAGTATTGCTCTCACCATGGAAACAGTCAGACCAATGACAGAGGCCATGGCTAAGGGAATAGTCACCAGAGTGACTAGGGAGAATGACCACATCTGAGATAAACAGAGACAAAGAGGAAGAGAAGAATAAAGGGATTGAGTTCACATGTTTGTTTTTGTCAAGGAAGCCTCAAATGATTAAAAAAAAAAGTATTCCTGTGGCTGTCGTTGTTTTTATCAAGGAAGCATCAAATGAGGAATGCACTTTCTAACTTTTCTCAGTCTCCTCCAGTTTTACATTTTAGGAGGAGATGAGGTCCTGGTCCACACCTGCGGAGTACCTTGTTTGACCTGCGTGAAGTTGGCCCCCCCACCAACGCAAAACGTTGTCAAACTATGCTCGTTCGTTTGTGCTCCGTTTGTGCTGGTTTGTGCTGTAAAAAGTTTCGTTTGTGCTGCTTCCGTTTTTTAGATATTAACATAATATTTTTAGGTCAATCTGAGGTCAACCAGCCCCCCCACATTCTCCAAATTCACCCAAAATAGTCTCGATCGTTTGTGCTTCGTTTGTGCTGGTTTGTGCCGGTAAAAGTTTCGTTTGTGCTGCTTTGGGTTTTAAAATATTCGACATTGAATTATAGACGATTACGTCACCAGCCCCCCCACATGCTCCAAATTCACCCAAAATAGTCTTGATCGTTTGTGCTTCGTTTGTGCTGGTTTGTGCCGGTAAAAGTTTCGTTTGTGCTGTTTTGGGTTTTAAAATGTTAGACATTGAATTATAGACGATGACGTCACCAGCCCCCCCACATTCTCCAAATTCACCCAAAATAATCTCGTTCGTTTGTGCTTCGTTTGTGCTGGTTTGTGGCTCTTTTGATGAACACAGGACTGTGAAAAGGGAATCCCTGTCGACTACTGTTTTCTTGGGCATCTGGCATAAGCAAAACATAATTACCGTCAATTATTCTGATTCCAAAAAATATCATGTACAGCGTAAATTTGTTTTAATATATTACTGTATTGGTCTGAATATAATGATCATATAATATAGTAAGGATAATGTAGATGGATAATATATCTTATATTAGGACCAAATATGGTAATGTTCACCCCTAGATTGTCATTTTCTATTGAACTGAAAATTCATTGCTAACACTATCACTAATTTAGCTATGAAATGTTAAATACAGTTGCACCCATGGTCGTTTTTTAATACTAAAATGAAACTTTGTGCAACTGTAAATAGCATTTCATAGCTAAATTAGTAATAGAAGTGTTATTATTGAGGTTTCTGTTCAATAACAAGGTTAGCTCTCTTGAATGTTGGATTAGTAACGACTTTTGTAGTTTGATTTATATCGACCTTTTCTCCACTAACTCTACACAATTTTATACAAGAGCATTCTTGAATGGAAGTGTCACTTGCGGTGGGAGTGGAGTGTAGCAGATGAGACTCGTAAAAATAAAATACAATCACAAGACACTGAAGTGAGGATAATTGTTTATTGACCAAATTATGTGATGACAGAACGTCTTCGTCAATTCTACTTTTAAAGTGTGCTCACCTCGAGGATAGTTTAGCTGTTTTCTTGCCCAAAAATGCTGAAGTTACATTTAAACTACGACTTGATGGCACACACGCTCAGATCCATTTTGCTCATAGAGTAGCAGAAGATAAGAGTGACATAGGCCTAATAAAAGAAAAACATTACGTTTTTATTAAACACTACAGGACTACAAAAAACCTGATGAGAAATTGCATGATGTTCTATTAAATCATCTTTATAAGCATCTAACATTTTAGAGATTAAATAGACAAAACCGAAATAAAATGCTCATAGGCTATAGGCTACTGACTAACTACAAACCAAAATACAGAGCTGTCTAACTATTTTTGATCTTGTGACCATTGATTTATCTATTTTATTCAGTGAGCCTTGTTTGTAGCCTATAGGCCTAAATATTAATTTGATTACATTTCTGATATTTTAAAACCCAACGCGGCACAAACGAAACTTTTACCGGCACAAACCAGCACAAACGTAGCACAAACGAATGAGACTATTTTGGGTGAATTTGGAGCATGTGGGGGGGCTGGTGACGTCATCGTCTATAATTCAATGTCGAATATTTTAAAACCCAAAGCAGCACAAACGAAACTTTTACCGGCACAAACCAGCACAAACGAATGAGACTATTTTGGGTGAATTTGGAGCATGTGGGGGGGCTGGTGACGTCATCGTCTATAATTCAATGTCGAATATTTTAAAACCCAAAGCAGCACAAACGAAACTTTTACCGGCACAAACCAGCACAAACGAAGCACAAACGATCAAGACTATTTTGGGTGAATTTGGAGAATGTGGGGGGGCTGGTTGACCTCAGATTGACCTAAAAATATTATTGTAATATCTAAAATACCGAAGCAGCACAAACAAAACTTTTTACAGCACAAACCAGCACAAACGTAGCACAAACGAATGAGACTATTTTGGGTGAATTTGGAGCATGTGGGGGGGCTGGTGACGTCATCGTCTATAATTCAATGTCTAATATTTTAAAACCCAAAACAGCACAAACGAAACTTTTACCGGCACAAACCAGCACAAACGAAGCACAAACGATCAAGACTATTTTGGGTGAATTTGGAGCATGTGGGGGGGCTGGTGACGTAATCGTCTATAATTCAATGTCGAATATTTTAAAACCCAAAGCAGCACAAACAAAACTTTTACCGGCACAAACCAGCACAAACGAAGCACAAACGATCGAGACTATTTTGGGTGAATTTGGAGAATGTGGGGGGGCTGGTTGACCTCAGATTGACCTAAAAATATTATGTTAATATCTAAAAAACGGAAGCAGCACAAACGAAACTTTTTACAGCACAAACCAGCACAAACGGAGCACAAACGAACGAGCATAGTTTGACAACGTTTTGCGTTGGTGGGGGGGCCAACTTCACGCAGGTCCTGGTTTGGGGGGCCCGTTGCTGTCCCTGTCCTTGTCCACCTGGTCATAGAATCAAATAGACTCTGGATTTAGCCCAGAGAAATGTATTTATTATTCCAATTGGACTCTTAATATCTCACCCGGCACAGCCAGAAAAGGACTGGTCACCCCTCTGAGCCTGGGTCCTCTCTAGGTTTCTTCCTTAAATTCGGCATTCTTAGGGAGTTTTTCCTAGCCACTGAAATTCAACACTACTGTTGTTTGCTCCTTGGGGTTTATGGCCGGGTGTCTCTGTAAAGCTGCTGTTGTAAAAAGGGCTTCATAAATACATTTGGTTGATAGATACAATTATTGGCTGTCTTTGTTTTTTTCAAGGAAGCCACAAATTCCTGTGGCACCAAAATAGTCAGTTTTCCTTCATGTGTGCAGACCCAGAATGCCAGTGGGGAAAGGCAGAGATAAGTAAATCACAGAATCCCACCAATTCTCTGACAACAAGCATAGCTTTAAAAAACAACCCCAACCCTCATCTATACACATGGAAACACATACGGTCATTGACACAGCAGATCTCACAGCTCCAGACCCGAAAATAACAATATCCCTTACATTGGCCTAACTGACCCAACCATCAAAACAAAAAATAGAGATGAGCTTTCTTAATGAACCTGAAAATAAAATAAAAAGTCAGATGGCTAGCTCATTAACCTCACTTTGTAACATACACACACCTATGGGGACTTGATCTGTGTGATGATGGCATAACACACACACCCCGTCCCATAACACACACACACCCCTTCCCATAACACACACACACACACACCCCATCCCATCCCATGACACACACACCCCATCTCATCACACACACACACCCCATCTCATCACACACACACACACCGTCTCATAACACACCCCGTCTCATAACACACACACACACCCCGTCTCATAACACACACACACACCCCGTCTCATAACACACACACACCCCGTCTCATAACACACACACACACACACCCCGTCTCATAACACACACACACACCCCGTCTCATAACACACACACATCCTGGAGTAGACTCACCAGAGCCCCGTCGGTCTTGTTTTTGGAGAGGATGATGGCCATGATTCCCACGACAACACCCTACAGAGACAGACACCACACAGCGTGATGAGCCATCGGCGTGCGGGGGGACACACGGGGGGGGGGGGGTTGCCAAGGTCACCATCTGGTGGTAAGGTCTCAGCGCTAGGGGGCAATCAGACCGACTGAGAGGAACATCTGTTCATTCGGGCAGCAAATCAGAGAGGCCCGTTTACAAATCACATAGTTTGTTAATGTTTTCAGCAGGAGGGAGAAATAGAGAGAGAGAAGGAGAGGGAGGGAAGAGTGTTGTGTGGATTTCTCTTACCATCAGCCCTGCAGTGATCGCCACAACATTAGATATGGCGTACGCCGTGTCCCCGGCCTCCGCATCCAAGCCGATATGGCGGATCACAACGCCATGAACTAGCGCCCCCAGCAGGAAGTTAACGTGTCCTACAAGCACTAAGCTCAGGCCCGTCTTCATCAGCGCCTTGGGGTTTTTCAGGTCGGCACAGCAAACACCTGGAGAAAGGACAGGGAACAGCGGGGAGGGAAGGAGAAGAGAGGAGAAGAGAGGAAAGAGAGGTGAGGTTAGAGAGAGAGAGGGGGGGGGGGGCGGTGTCAGTGAGACGTTCAGAGTCCATTTAATATCGATCAACCGTACCTGAGTTAACATCACAGAAGAGCTGTCCCAGCCGTTAATGATTACCTGCTGAATCTACATCTCTATCTAATGTTTACAGGAGACCCGTCTGCATCAAGTAACGTCACAAGTAGGAGAAGCAGAACCTCTTTCTAGTACCCGTTTGACATTGTTTCATATTAACTGTACAACTGGGCTATTCAACTCTGAATTTGGAGGGCTGAATTAAAGTTACTTCAACCGATTTTTTTGTGTGGACAGGATGAAAATCAGAAGTCAGCACTCCAGACCCAGAGTTGAGTTATCCTGCTTTGCTGAGAGCTTGATTTGGCTGGTGTTTCAGGCAGGAATAAGCAACCATTTAAAAGATGAGCGATATTATCGGAAAGGTGTTTGTGCAGGCACTGATTACATTGGACAGAACGATGTGGAATGGATAGTTGGTAACGACTAGCAAGTGACCGTGGAAGCTGTTGTTAAATGAATGCCTGAGTGGAAATCCAACGTCCAGTTTCGGGGGACAATACAAAATGGTTTCCCGAAAAACACAGACCTTTCAGCGTTCCTGTGAACAATATTTCCTGCATTGACAGACCAGAACACATTTCTAGTTTGTTGTGAAACTTACTCTGCAATAAAATTTGGATTCTGAAAGGCAGTGGGTGGTGATTATGGGATGTTCTCTTTTGCACGTTGTTGGAAACAATCAAACTTACTAAGCTTGGGTTCTGGGTGTATTTTTATTAAACCTGGGACATCACTTTTTGCCAGGAACCGTTTGTTGTCCAGGGTGGGCCGGTGTCTAAAGCCTCCAGTAGATGTGGACAGCTTCAGCATGGATCCAAATGCTCTGACTTACTGCTCTTTCAGCAAAAAGTTTCTCCTGTAGCTTTTGTCACTGTCCTAAAAATGCCTAAAATATATAAAAGTACAAAACTGAAGGACAAATGTAATGTAAGGCCAATCAATCCACACAGTCAAATAAAGTGTGTTCGGTAATTGTGTAAACAGGCCACCTTCCACTAAAAGCAATAAGAGATTGTTATTGACCAGGTAATGACTTTCACCCAGCTTAGCTTCTTCTCAAGACGCTTCAAACCGAATCTGTTTGGCTCAGTATAAACTCAATGAATCCTGTCAGTCTCCGCACTTCTATCAACATGATGGAGGCCTTTTTTCATTGCGCGCACGCGCGCACACACACACACACACACACACACACACACAACCCTTCACAGAATATTCTGAAAGTCAAAAGCCACCCCACCCAACCTAAAGCAGCTCAACTCGCAGTGCAGCTTTATCCTGCCTGTTTGATTAGCTTCCAACACATTTTTGTGAGAATGAACTAGTTTCATATTCACCTGTATTAGACATTGTTGGTGATTTGATGCCCCGCTTAAGTCATCGTCCGCCCAGGAGCAGTTTTCATTTGCCAATTTTGCAGATTAAATACGAGCACCCTTCCCTGCCCCACACCCGTCAGACATTGGTATCAGTCCGTCCCAGCGCACAGGTGGATCGATTTACAAAGAAAAGGGGCGGATCCCTTTTGAGTTTGAACACACGCTCACGTGACTCAGCGCACAGATTGTCTTTTATTAATCAGTCAATGAAACAAATTATTTAAAAAAAATCTAGATCCACAGTGCTGATATTGAAGTTGGTTTCCGAAATATATATCTCTTAATATTAGTTACATCTTTTAAAAAACACAATGTGTTTGTTTCTAGTGACATGCAGTTGTTTTGGGGATTGTGTTTTGTTTATGCTATGTTGTGAACTTCATATGTGTGAGTATATGTGCGTTTCATCTTAGCGTGACCGCCTGCTAAAATGCACATTAAATAAGTTCAAATAAATTACTGTCAATATTCAAATCAGAACCAACACCAGCCACTCAAAGACACAAACTCATCTTTTTTTAAAGTCTCCTCAAGTTTTCTTTATCTCAACTATTGCGGCGTGTCCTCTGGTCTGTTCACTGCCCCGCCCCCTGAAGGGAATGCCCCAGAACAAGATGGCGGCTACATATCTCTGCTCAGTCAAAGCTTTATAAGAAGGGAAGAATGGACATTGGCACCACTAGGTGGAGAGATCCCTGAACAGCATGATTAATAATATATGTATATACACTGATCAGCCATAACATTATGACCACCTGGCTAATATTGCCACCAAATTTTACCACCAAAACAGACCCTAACACATCAACTTTGAGGACAGAATGTTCACTTGCTGCCTAATATATCCCATCCACTGACAGGTGCCATGATAATGAGTTTATCAGTGTTATTCACTTCACCTGTCAGTGGTCATAATGTTATGGCTGATCAGTGTAAACACATATATATATATATATATATATATATATATATATATATATATATATGTGTGTGTGTATAGTTTTACTATATATTGCAATCCAACATTAACTAAGGAAAAATCTAAATAAACACACTAAACTCAGTTAAAATAGTGTAATTACATGGATCAAAGTCTTCATCTTCATCTGGGACATCATAGTCTATTAATGAAATATTGATAAAAACAACAAGTATTACTGATCACTTGATAAAGTATTCGAAAACCACAGTGAACAAGGTGTATTTGGCCTAATCTACAAACCATGAAGCTCTTAAATGTCTTCACTTTCATAAGGGCATTTTTTTTTAACAACTCAGTTGTGAACAGGACAGAGTGCACAGGTATTACAGTATCAAACATCTCATAGGTCAATTGAAACAAATCGTTACAATAATAAAACACCTAATCAAAAAATGGTTTGGCTTCCAACACAAATGAGAAGTCAAATAAAAGATCTGTGCCAGAAAATAAATGTCCCCTTCAAAAAAGTTGAATCTCTGGCTCAAAAGATGGATCCATTCTTCTCCATTAAGGCCAAGTTGTCCTTATTGTTCGTCTCTGGTGTTGCAGGACATCCTCCACAGTCCGGCTCGGAGCACCTCTTGGTAGGCGAGCCGCGGCGTCTTCCACGGTGGGAGATTTTCAGCATCCGCATGGCTATCAGGTAGAAGATCTCGCAGATGTTCAGCACAATGCACACAGCCGAGGCACCGACCATAAAGTACGTGAACACGGTCTTCTCAGTGGGCCGACCGATGTAGCAATCCACCTGGTTGGGACACGGCCACAGTTCACACTGGACGCGCCTCGGCAGCTCAAAGTTGTTGTAGATGTAGTGCAACAAATAGAGAAACGCCGCCTCAATGAACGTCTTGAAGAAGAGGCTGAGCAGGTAGGTCCACCAGAGGCCGCCGTGTTTCTGGCCCGGGTTGTCGTAGAGCCGGGCATTCTCCCCATGCACCAGGCGGTACTTGCGCTCGCGCTCCTCGCGGTAAGCCACATGCATGACAACCATGAAGGAGGGGCAGGTGACGAAGATGAGCTGCAGCGCCCAAAGGCGTGTGTGGGACAGCGGGAAGTAAAGGTCGTAGCACGCGTTTGCGCAGCCCGGCTGGCGGGTGTTGCAATCAAAGTCCTTCTGGTCGTCGCTCCAGACTCGTTCAGCAGCCACGACGAAGACCATGACGCGAAACACAAAGACGACGGAGAGCCAGATGCGTCCGAAGCCGGTGGAATATTTATTGACCCCGCTGAGGAGTGATTCCAGTGCACCCCAGTTCATGATGACAAACGAGGACCCCCTTCCTTTACGTTGGAACTGCCTTGTATATGTGGAAATACTTCTGTCCTGGAGCTCTGAACATCCGCTTGTGGGTGTGGAAAGACCTGTCTTTGGACCTCAATGGGAAGCTGAAGAACAATGGGGAAAGTGAAAAATGTGTGTTACTGAAATTCTTTGTGTTACTGAAAGTCTAAAACAGCTGAGAAAATGTTTACCACATAACAACATGGTTTACATAGACTTCTTTAAAACCAATGTACACATGAATGTTTACTTCTCAATTTCATGACAGGTCTGACTCAATTCTTTTCTTGTATTTTCTCTGATCCAGTTCTTAATCAGTTCTCTCTTTTCATCTCTGAAGTTGTTGCTTCTTCAAAGAAACTCTGCTTTAATATTTGATCAAATCAATATTTGCCTTCCATCAGTAGTCCAACAGTGCAATCAATTTTTTTGTTGTTGTGTAATTTTAAAGGAACATTTCATACGTTTTGTAAGTCTTCTCTAAAGAAAACCAACGTTCGTAAGCATTTAAAGGCAAGTCTACTTGTTGCCAACTAGGCATTGGAAAGGATGCTAAAATGAAATACAGAAGCAAGTCTTACCCCTCATTGTACCGTAATGTACATATTGTTCATTAGGTCATACTTACAGTTGTCTCAGATCAGTGGGCTGACGATATCATTCCATTCCAGTGCTTCCGTCGGTTCTACTTTACCTCAGTCTTTTTACAGTCTCATTTGACTGTTGAATCCCATGGCTGAATTCGGGCTGGTCTGGATCTGGCCTGGGTGTTTTAGCCAAACTCCAAGGGTGTGGCCTGCATGCTCAAGAGTCTGGTCAACTTCCCTTTTTTTCCACTGGCCATTGACGCAACACACTCATTAATCAAAACACATAGAATTGTCAGTGTCCCCGTGAAGTTGATTGACACCGCGACTGATATCGTAATAGCACTTGTGGTTTCCACACCGGATGAGTTTGGTATTGGTTCAACCCAAGATGCCATTTTCCTGGAGTCTCTGACCATTCGGAAATCAATCAATCATTCCAGACGGGAACATTGACCCTTTGTTTGTGTGGTCTGCTGGAGCCAAAGAGTGAAGATATTGCACTCTACAAACATTAAAACCTGATATGGCCTGACCACAAAACTGATTCATATTTCTTCCTTTTGATACTCAAGAGGCACTGCCTTTTTAGTGTACTGACACTCAGCCACAGTGTGTCTTCCACACTAGTGATGTCTATTCAGCAGACAATATCCAGGGAGAGTGTGACTCTATCTTAGCGTCTGTGCATTGAGCTGGGGAGGGCAGGCCACGTCACACACCTGAGAGTGGGGCTCTATCTTAGCGTCTGTGCATTGAGCTGGGGAGGGCAGGCCACGTCACACACCTGAGAGTGGGGCTCTATGTTAGCGTCTGTGCATTGAGCTGGGGAGGGCAGGCCACGTCACACACCTGAGAGTGGGGCTCTATCTTAGCGTCTGTGCATTGAGCTGGGGAGGGCAGGCCACGTCACACACCTGAGAGTGGGGCTCTATGTTAGCGTCTGTGCATTGAGCTGGGGAGGGCAGGCCTCGTCACACACCTGAGAGTGTGGCTCTATCTTAGCGTCTGTGCATTGAGCTGGGGAGGGCAGGCCACGTCACACACCTGTTCATCTCGGTCTGCTATGTGGTGCTCAGACATTCCAGGTACCTCTTCACAGGCCTTCAACCAGGGATCCAGGGGAGAGTAGTATGTACTATTCACACTGAGAGATTGAATACAAAAATTATAAAAAAAGACATTTAGGTTTTTAAGAGCGACTAAAAATAGTGATACATTTTCAAACGGCCCCTTGCCTCTTGGTTTGGGTGGGTGTCCCTGAACCAGAAAAGCTTGATTATTGAATGCATATCATAAAACACAGTAGTGTGCACAAGTATTAGGCACCTGTTGAAAGTCAAACTAAAGTTATTTATTTTGGAGAGTGTTTATTTGTAAAGAAAATAGAAAAAACACACAAAAAAAACACAAATGTTCATACATTTTTATAAATTAGATATTTATTTATTAAAACATGTACTACCCAAATAAATGGCCTTAATTCGACATTCAGGTACCTAAGACTTTTGCACAGTACTGCATATACTAATGTAATATTAAGCATTCTCTAGATGCTTTTATCCAAAGCAACAGGGTTGCATGCACTTGAAGCATTGCGCCCGGGAATCACACCCACGATTCTGATGTTGCAAGCGCCAGGTTCTACCAGTTGCTAGATAAGAAATACAGATAATATAGGAGTGGTCATTTACTGACAGAAGTTACCTTTCGCTGTAAGTGACTACTCCCATCCTGGTACAGCTCACCTCTCGATATTCCACTTACGATTTCCTCAGCATGATTTGTCATTCTGGAGCTATTGTTCCCTGGAAACTGGTTTGAACTCGTCTGATGTTTTTCCCGCTGTGTAACCCTGTGTGCACAAGGAGTGCATTATGTTCCAACAGGTTCTATTAGAAGGGTCTGAGAGGGGCACTTGAATACGAATCATCCCTCAGTTTGGTTTTAAGAGGTGTAGTCTGGTGAGGTGGATGACATCTCATTATAAAAAGACCCCCAGGCCTCCACGGAGGGCCGAGTGTCTGCAGGTTTTCACTCTCACCTTGTACTTAATTGACTAATTAGGTCACTAATTGGTTAGTTTCTACCCTCACCTGGTTGTTTTTAGGTCTGAACTGGGAAACAATTTATTGGATAAACCAAAAACCTGCAGACACTCGGCCCTCTGTGGAACCGGTTTGACACCCCTGCTTTAGAGCGTGCATACGTTATATGTAAAGAATTAAACAAATATTGTTCCATTTACAATCTGTGGCTTAATTGTTTGTTCCATTTACCATCAACATCTTTATAGTGTGATAGCCTATTCGCTCATCATGATGGCTGCGTGATAGATTATTTGCTCATTGCGCATTATCATAAATTTGCATTTATTTTGTCACATTAGCTAGACAATTTTGCAAAAGCTAAAAGGTAGGTACCTTCTGAGGTACTGCATGTTATTCTCATGTGAGGAAGGGGACAGGTCTGGTACCACTTTCCCACTGCTGTGACTGGTTGTTTATTTCACCTCTTTATTCTCCTAAAATATTCCACACACTTGGGAATGGAACCAGTGCAGGGCTCTAATTTTGAATCTGTTTTATAGGACTCTTTATTATCAACACCTTATATCGTTGAACCAGTACGATAAATCCAATAAAATGAAAATGAATTACTTAAAAATCATACAATGTGATTTTCTGGATTTTTGTTTTAGATTTTGTCACTCACAGTAGAAGAGTACCTATGATAAAAAGTACATACTTCTACATGCTTTGTAAGTGGGAAAACCTGCAAAATCTGCAGTGTATCAAATACTTGTTCTCCCCACTGTATATATATATATATATATATATATATGTATTATTATTATTTTTTTATTAGGCAGAGTTGCAAAGGAAAAGCTCTATCTCAGAATGGCTACAAATACTGGACAGAAAAAGAACTCTGCCTGGAAGGCCAACATCCTGGAGTCGCCACTTCACTGTTGGTGTTGAGACTGGTGTTTAACGCAGCTGCCAGTTGACTGTTCCTCAAAACTGGACACTGTAATGTATTCATCCTTTTGCTCAGTTATTCTGCTTAGCTCCAGTTTGTGCTGTTCTGTGACAGGAGTATTACACATTATTGTATCTTGGCAATTTCTCACATGGAATAGCCTTCATTTCTTGGAACTTGGAAGTATAGACTGACAGAAGAAAGTTCTTTGTTTCTGGCCATTTTGAGCCTTTAATCGAACCCACAAACTATAATGCTGAAGATACAGAACTAGTCTAAAGAAGGACAGCTTTATTGCTTCTTTGTGCTAACAACCACAAAAAGGTTTTCTAGTGATCAATTAGCCTTTTAAAATGCTAAACATAGATTAGCAAAGACAATGTTTCACTGGAACACAGGAGTGATGGTTCCTGCTAATGGGCCTCTGCACACCTATGTAGATATTCCATTGATAATCTGCCATTTCTCTCTACAAAACTTTTACAATGTCTAATTTGATACAATTAGTTACTTTAATGGATAAAAAAATAGCTTTTCTTTCAAAACCAAGGACATTTCTAAGCTAACCCAAACTTTTGAACAGTAGTGTGGGTTAGGTCCAGTTAGGTACGGACACACGTTTTGTTATTTTGTCTGTTTACCAAATTATATTCAAGTTACAGTTGAATACCGAATATGGGCTAAAAGTGCAGTCTCTCAGCTTTAATATGAGGGTATTCACATCCAAATTGGAGGATGGGTTTTAGGAATTACAGGCCATTAATATGTAGCCCCCTCTTTCAAGGTACCAAAAGTAATTGACTGAAAAAGCTATATTTGACAGGTGTATCTGATCTTCCAGGTCAGTAAAACTTTCCTTTTCAAAAGGTTGAAACGGAAAGTTTTGAGTGAAAAACAGATGCGTTAAATTTGCAGTGGTCTCTTAGTTTTAACCCTTCTGTTCCTCACTCAAAACCTTCCTTTTCGACTTTTTTGGAAAGGAAAGAAAAAGGTGCAGTGGTCTCTTAATTTTTTCCAGAGCTGTATGTATATATATATATATATATATATCAACATCTGTATATATCAAATCTTTATATATATACAAATGTTGATGAGTACACCCTTCACAGTTTTGTAAATATTTAAATATATCTGTTCATGTGACAACACTGAAGAAATGACACTTTGCTTTCCCTTCAAAATAAGTCAACACAGAGCCATTAATGTCTAAACCGCTGGCAACAAAAGTGAGTACACCCCAAAGTGAAAATGTCCAAATTGGCCCAATTAGCCATTTTCCCTCCCCGGTGTCATGTGACTCGTTAGTGTTACAAGGTCTCAGGTGTGAATGGGGAGCAGGTGTGTTAAATTTGGTGTCATCGCTCTCACACTCCCTCATACTGGTCACTGGAAGTTCAACATGGCACCTCATGGTAAAGAACTCTCTGAGGATCTGAAAAAAAGAATTGTTGCTCTACATAAAGATGGCCTAGGCTATAAGAATATTGCCAAGACCCTAAAACTGAGCTGCAGCACGGTGGCCAAGACCATACAGCAGTTTAACAGGACAGGTTCCACCCAGAACAGGCCTTGCCATGGTCGACCAAAGAAATTGAGTGCCCATACTCAGTGTCATATCCAGAGGTTGGGAAATAGACTTATGAGTGCTGCCAGCATTGCTGCAGAGGTTGATGGGGTGGGGGGTCAGCCTGTCAGTGCTCAGGCCATACGCACTGCATCAAATTGATCTGCAGAAGGAAGCCTCTTCTAAAGATGATGCACAAGAAAGCCTGCAAACAGTTTGCTGAAGACAAGCTGACTAAGGACATGGATTATTGGAACAATGTCCTGTGGTCTGATGAGACCAAGATAAACCTTTTTGGTTCAGATGGTGTCAAGCGTGTGTGGCGACAACCAGGTGAGGAGTACAAAGACAAGTGTGTCTTGCCTACAGTCAAGCATGGTGGTGGGTGTGTCATGGTCTGGGGCTGCATGAGTGCTGCCGGCACTGGGGTGCCACAGTTCATTGAGGGAACCATGAATGCCAACATGTACTGTGACATACTGAAGCAGAGCATGATCATCTCCCTTCGGAGACTGGGCCGCAGGGCGGTATTCGAACATGATAACGACCCCAAACACACCTCCAAGACGACCACTGCCTTGCTAAAGTAGCTGAGGGTAAAGGTGATGGACTGGCCAAGCATGTCCCCAGACCTAAACCCTATTGAGCATCTGTGGGGCATCTTCAAACAGAAGGTGGAGGAGCGTAAGGTCTCTAACATGGTGGCAACAGAAAATTGACTATTTGGGCCAAATCTGGATATTTTCACTTAGGGGTGTACTCACTTTTGTTGCCAGCGGTTTGACATTCATGGCTGTGTATCGAGTTATTTTGAGGGGACAGCAAATTTACACTGTTACATTGTAGCAAAGTGTCATTTCTTCAGTGTTACTCACTTTTGTGAGATACTGTATATATATTCCCATGAGGATATAACTGAATTCTATTTCAAATTAATTTAGCACTTATGTTGAGAAAATAGAAACACATAGTTTACAGGTCATAACAAAGGGCTCATTTTTTTCAAATTACTATTTATTTTCAAATTACTATATAATTTAAACACATGGCATCAGAAATCATTTCATAAAAATCATACATGTACTTCATTTTGGAAACACACTGTAGACTGACACTGGTCATAAAACAGAAACAACAGAACATTGCCTGCTCTGTAAGCATACTTTTTTTTTATTCCTGTAACACACATCTGAAACCTCTAATCAACAAGCCCTCAGTTAAATACTCACATGCTTTAATCCAAAGAAGGAACATAAAAAACTGCACAACATTCAAGTCTCCTTACTGGAACGATACAAGATAATCTTAGTAAACAGCGAAATGAATAGCTTGAGCAGAGATGAAGATAACAATCTAATTAAAGAGCCCAAGTAGGCCTGGCAAAGCATCAAAAAAGAGCAGACCCAACATTTGGTGTCAATGCGTTCCAGACTTCAAACGTAAATTGTATTTATGATTGCGTTCATTTGTACAATTACATTTGAAACAACCAAATTATATACTGCAGTAGAGATTACAATAACAGTCTTAGGAAACAGCCAAACTATATGCTGGAGCAGAGACCGCTGTCTCGGTCTCACTTCCACCACTATCAATCTTCTCCATTCCCGGCTGCTTACACACAGACTTATCCAGCTTGGTCATCGGGATGGTGGCTGGCATGACGAACGGCGTCCGGTGCTTGATTGCGTGGCGTTTTCCAACACACTCCCCGCACCTCTTTCCCAGCAGGTACACCATCTCACACAGGGTCAGGAGGATACACACAAAGCTGGTGACTAGCATGAAGTACGTGAACATCCGCTTCTCTGTAGGCCTGTGGAATAAAGATGGAGGGGATGGATTTATTATCTAGAGCAAGAACACCTTTGTCTTCCAGGTTGATAAATTCAACAGCCGAACAAAGGGAGTCGTGCCTGGAGTTGTAACAGCATCTCTACCTGGCGATGAAGCAGTCCACCTCATTGGGGCAGGGGTCCTCTGAGCACTTCACCACCAGCGGGAAGAACGCGGCCTCGTAGATGTAGAAGATGAGGAAGATGAACACTGCATCCACCGACATCTTGAACGCCAGACTGAAGAAGTACGTCCACCACAGGCCGCCGCGCTTCTTCCCCGTGTCGCTATAGAGACGGGTGCACCCCTCGCCGTGCTTCAGGCAGTGCTTCCGCTCCCGGTCGTTCCGGTACGCCACGTGCAGTACGACCAGGAGCGATGGGCAGGTGACGAAGATGAGCTGCAGGGCCCAGAGGCGGCAGTGGGAGACGGGGAAGAAGTGGTCATAGCAGACGTTGTGGCAGCCCGGCTGGCGCGTGTTGCAGTCAAAGTCTTTCTGCTCGTCGCCCCACACCTTCTCGGCCGCCACCACGAACACCATCAGTCGGAAGATGAAGACCACAGAAAGCCATATCCGGCCAAATGCCGTGGAGTACTTGTTCACTCCGCTCAGGAGGCTCTGAAGAAACGCCCAGTTCATGTTTAAGCCGAAGTGGTGAATGAAGAGGTACTCTTTTAGTAATGAGAATCTCTGCGCAGCCTGCTACCGAAAGTGCAGAGCTAAGTGTTGTTGCTCGATTCAAAACGGCATCTCGAAGCGGGGACGTGTCTCTGCCCTCGGTCAACACATTCACTGCACAACTCTGGGAGGGTCTTTTTAATACATATGTCAGCTGTTCCACCTACCTTGGTTGGGACAGGTAAAAAGGGGAGTGCTTTTTGTTCTCACTGAGTGAATTGGGTAAACATAGCTACCAGCTCCTTCAGATGTTCAGTAGATTAGGGAGTGTCTGCCTGATAACACTGTATTATTCAACTTTCCTCGCTAGAAACTGGGTCTGACTGTGGGTAAAAAAAAAAAAACCACAAAAAAGGAGAGCGATGTGTATTTCAGTAGATGGAAATAGATAGAATGAAGTTAAGGTGATAACATCATTATCCCCAAGGGGACATTTGTTTGGTGGAACCATGTTTACATGAAATCCTATGTTGGTGGCAAAAAATACACGTCAGCGCCTACCATGTCCTCTGTAATATGATGTGTAGGCCAACCCACTAGTCGTGCTGGCTGGATGAGGTCTTGATGATTGTCCAGTAACTCAGCCTCAAATCATTATTATCACAAGAGACCACACCAAATGATGCCCCACAGAAAGGTGCTCATTGACACCCGGATGTATGAGGGTTGACTTTAGAGTTGTTTTGCTTCCTTTCCACTCACGCTTTGATACCGGATACAGCTGGCCCAATAAAAGCTTCAGTTTTCCATCAATGGCGCCAACACTTTCATCATCTGCCGTGAATTGTTCCAGCTGGAACAACTCATAACATGCCCAAATGTACATGTTATCTTTGAAGTGGCACAGGCTGGGCCATCTTCTGGCTGATCTGATCTCAGGGAGGACATTGTCCTCCAGGTCCTGGGAATCACCTGGACAAGCCTCATGGACATCAGTGACTTCTGGGTGCATTACGTCCAGCATACCCAGTTTAGCTTTGCTCTTTGCATGAAGTATCAATCCTTTGTCCTCTGTGTGGTCATGTGTTTGGTACTCACATGTAACCTTGGAAATCCCTTTGTTTGGGAAAATTGTCCCAAGATGCGTCACAGTTGTGGAAGGAACGTCTGGATGCAGGAGACTGCTAGACAGGTCTGTATTTATCCCACCGCACTCTGCTCTGTTCAATCTTCAACTGGTTATAATTATAAATCATGAGCGCACATGGATGTTTCATTACAGTCCATTTGTTTATGTTTGTGCCCACACTAAAAGCCCACACAAGTGGTAAGGAGTGTTATGTATTGAGTTGAAAAACAAGTTCACATCCTGTCCCTAAGAGGGCGTTGCTGCCTTGAGTAATTCTAGTAATTTTAGCTCCCCAAGATCTACTGTCCTGTAGGTTCTCTCCAAATCTGATTTAACACACCTGATTCTAATAATTAGCTGGATGAATACCTTAATCGGGCTAGTCAGAAATGGGGTTGAAGAGAAAACCTTCAGGACAGTAGATCTCCAGAAACAGGGTCAGGCAGCCCTGATTTAACCTCTATTTATATAGGGACATCAAGCTGAGAGGTGTCTTTTTCAGCTGTGACACAAATCAATGCAATGTAAAGAAGATATAAGAGTGAGCCTGTGGCTGTTTTGCCACGCGTTGTGTAATTGCTTGGACCTTCCCAGATGAAGTCCACCACTGATATGGGAACCAGGCTGTTCTGTGTGAATGTCCAGTTACACAGTTACAGACACAACAGCCCTCATTTCTACTGACAGCATTTGTGGAGCAGCAGGTTCCCATGAAAAAAGCACCGTTGAGAGTGTTATCACTTGACTGTTATCTGCAGGTTTTGTCTGCGGTCTCCTCTCTAGCCAGGTTGTCATCCAGTCACACTACCACACAGATGTAGTGATGACACTGATTCCTGCAATCTCCCCGGCCTTTCTTCCACATGTTTGTCATAAGACGCTGGCCCGGGATCTGAAAAGGCACAATTCTGCTTGGGTGGACGCACGTAAGCACGCACACACGCGAGCATGCAGCAGACCCATTCATCGGTGAAAACCTCAATGTCAGACATGTGGATACCTAACCTGTAGGATGGATAAATAACATATGTGGTTTTATGGCACAACCATGCAGATTCCTACCCCCATCCATTTCATTGAATGTACTTCCCAATGCTTTAGAGATTATTCAATGTTACTCTGTAATCTGCGTATTCTCTCCTTGCAAGAATTAAACTGTTTATTGTGCAATTGAGTTTTCATGTTTTACCTGCCATTTTCGTAACATTGTTTGAACTTTAGAAATTGCCATCACAAGATGTTACAGTGTGGTATGTTATGGACATTTTGAACTAAGGTACATTTGAGAAATGTCTGTCTTTCTATTGCCTGGTATGTAAATCTTTACTTTGATTGTGACAAACATGTCTGTATAATAAAGGATTACTAGGTACTTTGACCATCTCTTCTTCTGCCTAGACCAAGAAGGGTGTCAGTCCTTTTTTTCTTAGCAATGTGGTCCTTGGGGGGAAGTAAGGTCAGCTGGCTTGATTAGGTAAACACAACAGCAAATATTATGGCTGGAAGGACAAGGTTGGGAGACAGCCCTCCCTTTGTGTAAAACCTACAGTGTATTTGATACACTGCCAATTTTGCAGGTTTTCCCACTTACAAAGCATGTAGAAGTCTGTAAAACAAAAATCCAGAAAACCACATTGTATGATTTTTAAGTAATTAATTAGCATTTTATTGCATGACATAAGTATTTGATACATCAGAAAAGCAGAACTTAATATTTGGTACAGAAACCTTTGTTTGCAAGTACAGAGATCATAAGTTTCCTGTAGTTCTTTACCAGGTTTGCACACACTGCAGCAGGGATTTTGGCCCACTCCTCCATACAGACCTACTCCAGATCCTTCAGGTTTCGGGGCTGTCACTGAGCAATACAGACTTTCAGCTCCCTCCAAAGATTTTCAATTGGGATCAGGTCTGGAGACTGGCTAGGCCACTCCAGGACCTTGAGATGCTTCTTACGGAGCCACTCCTTAGTTGCCCTGGCTGTGTGTTTCGGGTCGTTGTCATGCTGGAAGAACCAGCCACGACCCATCTTCAATGCTCTTACTGAGGGAAGGAGGTTGTTGGCCAGGATCTTGCGAAACATGGCCCCATCCATCCTCCCCTCAATATGGTGCAGTCGTCCTGTCCCCTTTGCAGAAAAGCATCCCCAAAGAATGATGTTTCCACCTCCATGCTTCACGGTTGGGATGGTGTTCTTGGGGTTGTACTCATCCTTCTTCTTTCTCCAAACACGGCGAGTGGAGTTTAGACCAAAAAGCTCTAGTTGTGTCTCATCAGACCACATGAACTTCTCCCATTCCTCCTCTGGATCATCCAGATGGTCACTGGCAAACTTCAGACGGGCCTGGACATGCGCTGGCTTGAGCAGGGGGACCTTGCGTGCGCTGCAGGATTTTAATCCAGGACGGCGTAGTGTGTTACTAATAGTTTTCTTTGAGACTGTGGTCCCAGCTCTCTTCAGGTCATTGACCAGGTCCTGCCCTGTAGTTCTGGGCTGATTCCTCATGATCATTGATGCCCCACGAGGTGAGATCTTGCATGGAGCCCCAGACTGAGGGAGATTGACTGTCATCCTGAACTTCTTCCATTTTCTAATAATTGCGCCAACAGTTGTTGCCTTCTCACCAAGCTGCTTGCCTATTGTCCTGTAGCCCATCCCAGCCTTGTGCAGGTCTACAGTTTTATCCCTGATGTCCTTACACAGCTCTCTGGTCTTGGCCATTGTGGAGAAGTTGGAGTCTGTTTGATTAAGTGAGCGGACAGTTGTCTTTAATACAGGTAACAAGTTCAAACAGGTGCAGTTAATACAGGTAATGAGTGGAGAACAGGTCTGTGAGAGCCGGAATTCTTACTGGTTGGTAGGTGATCAAATACTTATTTAAAAATCATACAATGTGATTTCATACCCTAACCCTAAGATTCCATCTCTCACAGTTGAAGTGTACCTATGATAAAAATTACAGACCTCTACATGTTTTGTAAGTAGGAAAACATGCAAAGTCGGCAGTGTATTAAATACTTCTCCCCACTGTATGTGACACAAGACAGATGGGCAGCATCTTACCACACTCCTTTTTCTACTATAAGTACTGATGACTGTTCATGTATTAAGTTAGAGACTCCTCGGATGATTATTTTGTAAGCATTTGACGTGTCTCTCTATTTGCAAATAAACTGTTAATTTTGTCTCTGTCCTTACTCCTTCAAAAGTTCTGATCGATGAAATTGCCATCACGGGTAATGCAGTAGCTAGTGTGTAAGTCAAGTATTTGATGACGAAGTACAGTTTTAGATTCATGTGCATTGTTCATCTTCATAAACCCCACCAGGTAGCCTACACCAATACCCTTGGCCACTTTTGCCCATACTGCTTTCTTTAACATTTTAACATTACGCAGCTCTGGAAATCCTGACACCACAATTGTTTGGCTAACCTTTGAAGGAAAGATTGTATGGTAAGAACTTTTCACACCGACAGGATGAACAGACACACCTTTTCTGATTGGCTGTCAGCCTGTCTGCCTAACGAAATGTGTGCATATTAATGAGGGGAGCTCTATTTCCCTGCGCCTATCACGGTACGTTCATACCGTTCGCGACATTTCAGATAGGCAGCGCTAGCATCTTAACAGCAGTTGTATGAAGGTTTCATTATAACTAGCTAGTTTGCCAGAAAACCAGCTAGGTAGAATAAGGCAGCTATGCCACATTTCCACTGGTGCCTTACCGGGTCTACACTGGTGATTTATGCTAATTAATTCTAATGTTGTAAACGTTCCTCTTTCGACTAAACGTTTGGTACCAAGGATTTAAGGAGGGGCTCATGTGGGGAGGGAGGAGTAAACTATCAATGTGATTTGGTTATCTGGTTATGAAAAATAAAAGGCAGTATCTTTCTTGTAGTAAAATAAAATATAACGCAATGCTCAGTTTCTTTATAATACGGTGTTTGAACTTGACAAACCATAACCCTAACCCTAACCTAACCCACCAGCGCCAACTATCTCAGCCACCTGCCTCCACACTGAATTGTTTTTCACGTCTATTCATGAAAATAGTGTGCACTCCAGTGCAATCATACAATTCCAGTTTCAACTTTCTTTCATCCATCTTGTCAAAAAGACTGCAAAAGCATACATTGGAACTTCAATAGTGGAACCAATTGATCTGAGAGGACCGGGATTGGGGAAAAACTGATCCAAGTTATCTGTTATTTAAACTGCGCCAGAGCATTCACCACCACCACCTACACAAAATCCTGTGATTGGTCAGTCTCCAGCGAATGAATTGAAATGAATTGAGCCACCCCCCCGATTGCGAACCGTGTGAATGTAAAGTCACGCCAGCTGCTGGCTAGCACACACAGTCACGTGACTCCATTGAAAAACTTGGTAGGCGAATTTCGTCTTAGAAATGCTTAGTGGACACCTAGCGAACAGGGCCTGTCAGGTCAGCACACCGGAAGTATTACATTCCTTACTCAGTGGAGCTAAAAGCTCTGAGATGCACACTGTGCCAATGTCTTCGCGAATTACCAGCACAGCCATCCATTTGCTCGTTCATTTTCCTGGTAGCCTCCAGCACTATCACAACAGACAGACACAATGGAAACTTGATTAGCGGACAGCTCCCATTCCGACAGTTGAGATACAATTAAAAAAAAACAGGCGTGCTGATATGTAGGCCTACAACTTCCCCACCAGAGTGACCGAAAAAAAAACTACAGACACACAACATACGAATTGACATGGGAAAACAACTAATCCTCGGTTACCGTCGGATGGGCAACTAACCACTTCTATCCCTCCACCCACCAGTGTTGCCAGTTATAAGCAATATTTCCTGAAAAACAACTGCTCAAAACCAGCCCAAAATGCCTGAAAACTGGCCTACATTTTGTTGGGGCACAATATACACTCACCTAAAGGATTATTAGGAACACCTGTTCAATTTCTCATGAATGCAATTATCTAATTAACCAATAACATGGCAGTTGCTTCAATGCATTTAGGGGTGTGGTCCTGGTCAAGACAATCTCCTGAACTCCAAACTGAATGTCAGAATGGGAAAGAAAGGGGATTTAAGCAATTTTGAGCGTGGCATGGTTGTTGGTGCCAGACGGGCCGGTCTGAGTATTTCACAATCTGCTCAGTTACTGGGATTTTCACGCACAACCATTTCTAGGGTTTACAAAGAATGGTGTGAAAAGGGAAAAACATCCAGTATGCGGCAGTCCTGTGGGCGAAAATGCCTTGTTGATGCTAGAGGTCAGAGGAGAATGGGCCGACTGATTCAAGCTCATAGAAGAGCAACTTTTTGAATTTGGCGTAAACAGAATGAGAACATGGATCCATCATGCCTTGTTACCACTGTGCAGGCTGGTGGTGGTGTAATGATGTGGGGGATGTTTTCTTGGCACACTTTAGGCCCCTTAGTGCCAATTGGGCATTGTTTAAATGCCACGGCCTACCTGAGCATTGTTCCTGACCATGTCTATCCCTTTATGACCACCATGTACCCATCCTCTGATGGCTACTTCCAGCAGGATAATGCACCAGACATGACAATGAGTTCACTGTACTGAAATGGCCCCCACAGTCACCAGATCTCAACCCAATAGAGCATCTTTGGGATGTGGTGGAACGGGAGCTTCGTGCCCTGGATGTGCATCCCACAAATCTCCATCAACAGCAAGATGCCATCCTATCAATATGGGCCAACATTTCTAAAGAATGCTTTCAGCACCTTGTTGAATCAATGCCACGTAGAATTAAGGCAGTTCTGAAGGCGAAAGGGGGTCAAACACAGTATTAGTATGGTGTTCCTAATAATCCTTTAGGTGAGTGTACATCTGAATATTTCAGGATTCAGGGAGTCCACCGACTCGTTGTGCCCCTGCAGTGCGGTTTCACATTTTCCACACAGTTTAATACATGTTATGATCCAACTGAGAACATATCTGTTTTCCTCCACCTGTTTGTTATGCTGCTCAATGGAGCGCCTGTATGCACTGTCAACTTGGGCTGCGACATTTACCCTTCCAAGTAAGCCCAATTTCACAGCATTGTCCAGGTGACTCCCGCTGCTCTCATGTTTTGCAATCCTCTCAGAAAGATGTTTCAAATCCACCGGCTGTCAGCCCCACTTGGCATCAAATTCGTGTGAAATACATTGATCACACTAACATTCTGAGCATGTGTATTAATATTTTCACATGTACAATGTACATTGCATTGTGAGAGAGGGGCTAGCCCCACATTCACACTTAGCCTATGGCCAACTACTGTGAACTCGAATCGGCAGAACGCAGTCTGAAGCAGCAAGACAGGGACAAATGAGCATGAAATATACTCCTAACATAAATTATATGTAATTTAGGAAGATGCTATATTCATAGATAATAAATTATAGAAAGTAATTTTCGAGAAATAAAAATAACATCATTTTGTTGCAGTTCCGACCCTGGGGGAACGGGTCAGTTCTCCTTCCCCACTAAGTTCTCCTTCTCCACTATAAATCGTTGTTGATATGAGGAATGCATTTTCAGAATTTTCCCAGTCTCCTCCCGTTTTAAACTTTAGGAGGACATGAGGTCCTGGTCCACACCTGCGGAGTACCTGGTTTGGGGGGGCCGTTGCTGTCCCTGTCGTTGTCCATCTGGTCATACTTCTGACCTAGTCTAAATTTAAATAGACTCTGGATTTAGCACACATGCATTTATTAATTATTCCAATTGGACTCTTAATATCTCACCCGGCACAGCCAGAATTGGACTGGTCACCCCTCTGAGCCTGGGTCCTCTGTAGGTTTCTTCCTAAAATTCGGCCTTTTTTTGGAGGTTTTCCTAGCCACTGAAATTCAACACCACTGTCGTTTGCTCCTTGGGGTTTAAGTCCGGGTCTTTCTGTAAAAGCACTTTGTGACAACGGCTGTTGTAAAAAGGGCTTTATAAATACATTTTGATTGATTGCTAATGACTAATTGCCCCTGTTTACAAGTGACCCCCAACATTTAAGATGTGGCATATAGTCTAGGCGTGTGAAGCTGCGGATCCTACCGTAGCTGAAGTCTGACGTCAGGAAGGCCGGGCGTTTGGTGCTCAGCATGTGTGCACTGGCCTGGAGGCGCCCAAGGCCATGTTTTTTTTTTCCATTCATGACTTTATTGTTCAATACTCTTTTGAAGCTTATTTTAGATTTCCTGATTGTAGGTTGCAGTTATAATACACTGTCCAACGTAACTTAACATAACAGGCCATATTTACTAACGTGTACAGTTTGTTAGATTACAAAATAGCGCGTTTATTATATAACATTTCTCCGGCTATACACCCCCCCCCCCCCCCCCTCGTTTGTGAATTGTAGATGTATTGATTGTATGAGTTAGTGAACTGTTGTAAGCTGTTGTAACCAATGTAGATGTATTGATTATATAAGTTAGTGAATTGTTATAAGCTGTTGTAACCAATGAAACAAAATATTAAATGTCTGTAATATGAACCGAAACTGAAGGAGCAAGTAGGAGAATAGGAAACCCTGTTCAAGCGGTTGCCGGGGAGAGAAAGATTTAGTATGTCTGTTTTGTGAGAAACAGGTCACAGGTCAGACACACACACACATAGTCGGACAGAGAAGACAAACCAGAAGGGGGGCAAGGGGATACTTGCAGTTATCCTATAAGGAATAGAACTGGGATTGGGCCAATGGCACACTTGCTTTGTAAGTTAACGCCTCTATCTTTTTGAGCGTAGTAGAAGTATAAAAATGATGTTTTGCCTGTTGATCCTTAGACATTGTGCGGCGACACGTGTCTCCAGAAGCTTCTGTAATAAATGGACATATGATACGGTAATTGACCTGACTCCTGGTGTTTTATTCTCCTTTCCAACAAACCAACTCGGGGAAGTGTTAGACTTCAACAGTATGAACGTACATGCGACGTTACACGCTTATAGAAAGCCTGCTCCCCCTTGGCACAATTTCACATGCTACTGTCGATATTTACTTTTCAGGTCAGGACGGTAACAAGCACAGGCACTCGAGCATTGTCCTTTCCTTCAGCCATAGTGGCATCTGACAGTGAAAATTATAGGTTTGGGTTAGAATTAGGAATTACATTTAAGCAATGGTTAGGTTTAGTTTCATGGATACGGATAGGTTTTGGGGGGGTGATTGGTATGGTTACGTTTTGTCAAATAATATTTGTCTTTCATTTTTGATGTCGCTATTCAGATGGTTATTTCAGTCTCTTAAGCATGTGCAGAGGATTGAGACAAATTTACTCGATTGCTCCGATATAATGTTTTTTAAAAAGTCAACAATCTGGATTCATAGAACCACAGCCTATCAACATGTATTTTTCATCTGCCATAATTAAAAGTTAAAGTTCAAGACAATCCAACATTTTCGACAGTTATACATAACTAAACTATAATGATAGGCTAATATAGGTCTATTTGTGAAATTGAATCAACTTATTTTCAATAGTGAATGTTTAATCTGAACTAATAACTTCCGATATCATCCCGGGCTGCTGTTTGGGTGAGAGGTCAGCTACCAGACAGAATACGTTAAGCGATTTGGTTTCTCGTCGCGTATGCTGCATCCCGGGACAATGTGACCCTGCTCAGATCACCTTCATTAGCTATCGTAAACCGTTGCAAAGTGGGCCAGTCAACGTGCAAGATTGACTGAACTAGAATTCAAGGGAACTGCACCGGGACAGATAGACAGCACCGGTATCTGTTAGCTACGGTCTACCCGGCTGCAGCGTTCCACAGCAGCGGGAGGTAAGCAAGACGCTGCGGGTTGCGTCAACTATCTGCATTAGCTAACTAGCTAGTTGATTAGCATGCCATTCATACTCGGCTCTATCTACACATCTTTGCTGCAATGTTATGTTTAGGACCTAGCTACAGTATTTAGGGAGTACTGTGCTAGTTTATGTTGCATTGTCAGGCTAATTAATTTAATTTCCTAACTGAGGTTAGCCAATCAACTTAGCGAAAGTTAGCGACCTGTAGCTACATTACTACTATTGCATCTATGCTTAGTATTGCCAAGTGGCAAGAGTGTCCCATAAATGCAGGCAAGTTAGCAAGCTAATACATGCATGGTATGATAATCTAATTAGCTAACTGCAATTGACCGCATGCAGTTGTGATAGTCAAGGGCTAATCTGATATGGAAAATGGCTAATAACATACAGTCAGTATTTTCTTACAAGATACCTGGTTAGCTGCCCAACTGTCTTGAGTTACCGTTAGTTAGCTAATACACTGTCCAACATAACGTAATCTACCAATATGCCATTACGTGTATAGTTGCTATTTAGATTAGGAATTAGTGCATTTATTATGGCATGCTATCCGTACACCGCGCCATAAACAAAGCAATGAACAGTCGGCGCTGCCTCTTTCTGCCCAGCTCCATCAAGCCATGCGACAGTGGTGTCTCCCGGCTGCGGCCCCGCGAACGGAACCTCTGCCCTCTGGGCGCCTTTCACCTACGTTATCAGGTAGGCTGCTGGTGGAACTGTAAATGCCTCGGGGTATAAACCACACATCTTATTTAACTACAATACATTGAACTAACTTAATATACACAACACAACAGTCAGTGTTACGGGA
This sequence comes from Esox lucius, assembly GCF_011004845.1. Lineage (NCBI taxonomy): Eukaryota > Metazoa > Chordata > Actinopteri > Esociformes > Esocidae > Esox > Esox lucius. The sequence continues at coordinate 4,284,613 of NC_047578.1, read as the reverse complement.
ATACAAATACAGACCGACGTGCTGGCCAAAGTTACCTTAGTAACTTAGTCTTGGAGAAGCTAGTGAGTAATGTCTTTTCACTCAGTTGTCTGACACTGAATCATCAATGGATATTTTCCTGGAACATTGTGGTTGAGTAGGTGGTGTGACGGTGCCAAATATAAACCGTGCCAAAGTTAGTCATGCTTTCAAATAACCCAAAAGGTACCTCACGGGGGAGAACGTCTCACTTTCACCACTAATCCAGTAGCGTTTGCATTGCAGATGCCTTCTTCTAACTTTCATTATTCCTTGTAGAAGTAATAAAGTGTTGCTGGTCCACTATATTTTATGTAGTATAGTCAAAACGTTAGAAACCTTTGGAAAATGTGTGGACAATAATTTCACCTCTAATTCCATTTCAGCCCTCATACCAACGTGGCCATGAAATGATCCCGAGCTTTCAGTTAGAAGCTCATTCATCCCCTGTTCCCTATAACTATTCCCAGGTCACTGCTGTACAAGATTATGTGAACGTAGGAACACTGTATGGGTGAAGTAAAAATGTCTGTTGGTAACCTGTTAGATGCCAGGATGGAGGGTTGCGAGGTGGAGCCGCGCTACACCATTGAGCAGATTGACCTCCTCCAGCGCCTTCGCCTGTCAGGGATGACCAAGCCTCAGATCATCCAGGCCTTGGAGTCCCTGGAGCGGTTAGAACCCGACCACCGCCCCGCCTACTGCAATGACCCTCACCCCGCCATCCCTGCCAACAACACCACCCTTACCGCAGCTTCTGCCCCAGCCCCTTCCTCCTCCTCCTCTTCCTCCTCCTCTTCCTCCCTCTCCCTGGCCTCTGCAACCACGCAAACCCCTGGGCTCGACGGTGCATCCCTGTCACCTAGCAACAGCTACGAGGCCTCACCCCCGCCACTGTACCCTCCAGGGGTCGGAGTTCAGCGGTCATTTAGCTATGACATCATGGCTGAGGAGGACTGGGACTTGGAGGAGAAGGTGGAGGAATACATGAGGTAAGGAGGGGACGTTGAATTGGAGTTAAGGAGAAATCACAGAAGTACATGAGTTGAGGAGAGAGGGAGGGAACACACTTGAGAGATGCCCAGTTGCTAAATAGCATTGTCAGGGATAAACTGGAGGCCAGAACAACCACTGGATTTAATCTGAAGCATCAGGTTGTCACTTTCACTCTCTACAGGTGGATGAAGCCCTGTGGCGGGGCGAGAGACGGGTGGAAGTGGGCTGACATTTTCTTTTTTTTTTTCCAAGATTTTGGTGGTTCATCAGTTTTATGTTCCAAAAACTAAAATATGTTACAGACTAACTGGATTAAGTTGTTTGGGCTTTTACCCATTGCCAGTGTTTTGGAAAACTGTGTGGTTTAGCAGGGGAAAGTGAGTTATTGCACTGCACAATTCAGAGTGCTAGCACAAGGCAATATTGCCTAACAGGATTTTTATTAGCTCCTCCTTGGCTTTGCCCAGCTCCTGTACTCGGTTCTGCCAAGTCAGTTTTACTAGCCTACAAGGGGACCGCAGATAGACGAGCGGCTAAAAAACTAGAACCGTGATCCTATTTAAGACACTCAGTAAGATTTGATCATTTCGCAGGTCTGTTGATCGTCTCAGTTGATTGTCCCCATCTCAGTTCCAAGGTCTTCCGCTGCTACACTATTGTGCTGGGGGATTGGGTCAGTTCTCCTTCCCCACAAAGTTCTTCCTAAAATTCGGCCTTCTTAGGGAGTTTTTCCTAGCCACTAAAATTCAACACTACTGTGGTTTGCTCCTTGGGGTTTAACCCTTTGGCGCGTACGATCACACCAGTGTGATCAATCTTGAGTGGTCCCTGGAGCGTACGATCACACCGGTGTGATTAGAACGTCATGTTTAGAACGCACCATTAGCATACCTAGCTACAAGTAACGTAACAATGGCTGGTAAAACAGCGCTATTATTTACTCACATTTAGCTCAAACAATGTTTATAACTTTATTTCCTGATTGTAATTGTTTCAAGACCATACTATGATATTAACCAGGTAGAAAGCATTCAAATCGGGACAAGAAGTGTTAGTTACGTACCAACAGACAGCCAACACTAATGCACAAAAACGAATTATATTAGCGACTACTACCGATCAAAACCATTGCAAAAACTTTCTAGAAGTTACGTTCCCCGTTGTATGCATTTTATATAGTTTATTCATTTTCACTGCATTGAATAACTGGTCACGATTTGTTAGCTAGCGGGCAGCTGATGTTTGCTAGCGGTTAGCTGACGTTTTCTAGCTAGCTACAGTAATGAATCAACCAACTTTTGTAGCTCTTAGAATTCGAGTCAACGAGAGAAGCTTGCAATGCAATGCATGTAGTGTTCCTTACCTAGCAAGGTGACTGTTCAAAGGCTGGCATGAGTTCAAATGCTGCAGAGTACCGAAGTCACGTGCAAAAAAACTCACGCTGGGGGGTCGGTAAGGAATATTTGAAACTCACGCGTGAAAAGGTTAAGACCGGGTGGAACTGGATTTTGACCCATTCTGTGGAAAATTCTAAAGGCAACAAATGAACGCAGCTGATGAATTAACAGAGTGTATAACTGCATTACAAATTAAAGAGAGCAGTTCTCCAGAGATTTGAGGTGTATGCAGAGAGGCTGAGGAAAAAGCCTGAACAGAGCATTTCTAAAACTATCTCTGTTACAATCCAACATGTTGATTTGGGGGATGTTTTACGACCACTTAGCCCATTACATTGCCAGGGGACACATACACATTTATGCGTTCCTGGGTAGTGTCATCAAACATTTACCAAATCTAAACAAGTGCATTACATTTGGACTAGGACACAGTCAGTCAGAGAGACGTGTAAATAGAACAGCAGTTACAAATACGATTCAGATGACATATAAGGCAGAGAGTTCATGTCATAGAATTTATGAGATATGTAGCATATACAGGTGCTGGTCATAAAATTAGGTGATTTAAGCAATTTTGAGCGTGGCATGGTTGTTGGTACCAGACGGGCCAGTCTGAGTATTTCACAATCTGCTCAGTTACTGGGATTTTCACACACAACCATTTCTAGGGTTTACAAAGAATGGTGTGAAAAGAGAAAAACATCCAGTATGCGGCAGTCCTGTGGGTGAAAATGCCTTGTTGATGCTAGAGGTCAGAGGAGAATGGGCCGACTAATTCAAGATTGAAATAACCACTCATTACAACCGAGGTATGCAGCAAAGCATTTGTGAAGCCACAACAGCTGTCAAGTCAGGCTACAATTTGCACAAGCTCACCAAAATTGGACAGTTGAAGACTGGAGGAATGTAGCCTGGTTTGATGAGTCTTGATTTCTGTTGAGACATTCAGATGGTAGAGTCAGAATTTGGATCCATCATGCCTTGTTACCACTGTGCAGGCTGGTGATGGTGGTGGTGTAATGGTGTGGGAGATGTTTTCTTGGCACACTTTAGGCCCTTTAGTGCCAATTGGGCATCGTTTAAATGCCACGGCCTACCTGAGCATTGTTTCTGACCATGTCCATCCCTTTATGACCACCATGTACCCATCCTCTGATGGCTACTTCCAGCAGGATAATGCACCATGTCACAAAGCTCGAATCATTTCAAATTGGTTTCTTGAACATGACAATGAGTTCACTGTACTGAAATGGCCCCCACAGTCACCAGATCTCAACCCAATAGAGCATCTTTGGGATGTGGTGGAACGGGAGCTTCGTGCCCTGGATGTGCATCCCACAAATCTCCATCAACTGCAAGATGCTATCCAATCAATATGGGCCAACATTTCTAAAGAATGCTTTCAGCACCTTGTTGAATCAATGCCACGTAGAATTAAGGCAGTTCTGAAGGCGAAAGGGGGTCAAACACAGTATTAGTATGGTGTTCCTAATTATCCTTTACGTGAGTGTATATTTCAAATGTTTATTTCTTTTAATTGTGATTGATTATAACTGACAACTAATTAAAATCCCAAATTCAGTATCTCTGAAAATTAGAATATCACTTAAGACCAATACAGAAAAAGGATTCTTAGAAATGTTGGCCAACGGAAAAGTATGAACATGAAAATATGAGCATGTACAGCACTCAATACTTAGTTGCGGCTCTTTTTGGCTGAATTACTGCAGCAATGCGGCGTTGCATGGAGTCGATCAGTCTGTGGCACTGCTCAGGTGTTATGAGAGCCCAGGTTTCTCTGATAGTGGCCTTCAGCTCTTCTGCATTGTTGGGTCTGACGTATCGCATCTTCCTCTTCACAATACCCCATATATTTTCTATAGGGTTAAGGTCAGGCGAGTTTGCTAGCCAATTAAGAACAGGGATACCATGGTCTTTAAACCAGGTACTGGTAGCCTTTGCACTGTGTGCAGGTGCCAAGTCCTGTTGGAAAATGAAATCTCAATCTCCATAAAGTTGGTCAACAGCAGGAAGCATGAAGTGCTCTAAAACTTCCTGGTAGACGGCTGCGTTGACCTTGGACCTCAGAAAACACAGTGGACCAATACCAGCAGATGATATGGCACCCCAAACCATCACTGACTGTGGAAACTTTACACTGGACTTCAAGCAACGTGGATTCTGTGCCTCTCCTCTTTTCCTCCAGACTCTGGGACCTTGATTTCCAAAGGAAATGCAAAATTTACTTTCATCAGAGAAAATAACTCAGTAGCAGTCCAATCCTTTTTGTCTTTAGCCCAGGCGAGATGCTTCTGACGCTGTGTTTTGTTCAAGAGTGGCTTGACACAAGGAATGCGACACCTGAAACCCATGTCTTTGTTTCACAATCCTCTCCAGGGTGCGGTTATCCCTATTGCTTGTACACTTTTTTCTACCACATCTTTTCCTTCCCTTCACCTCTCTATTAATGTGCTTGGACACAAAGCTCTGTGAACAGCCAGCCTCTTTAGCTATGACCTTTTGTGTCTTGCCCTTCTTGTGCAAGGTGTCAATGGTTGTCTTTTGGACAGCTGTCAAGTCAGCAGTCTTCCCCATTATTGTGTTGCCTACAGAACTAGACTGAGAGACCATTTAAAGGCCTTTGCAGGTGTTTTGAGTTGACTAGTTGAATAGTGTGGCACCAGGTGTCTTCAATATTGAACCTTTTCACAATATTCTAATTTTCTGAGATACTTAATTTGGGGTTTTCATTAGTTGTCAGTTATAATCATCAAAATAAAAGAGAAATCAACACTTGAAATCTATCAGTCTGTGTGGAATGAATGTATACACTATAGGTTTACATTTTCACTTTTTGAATGGAATTACTGAAATCAATCAACTTTTTGATATTCTAATTTTATGACCAGCACCTGTACATCTGAATGGATGCATTAGAAAATGAAGGCTTATTGAATGGGCAGTAAATTTAAATAAAACTACAATAGTGACATTTTCAGTTCCTTCAAGACCAGTTAGTCTGGGTTGTGTGTTTTTCAAGGGCCAGTCAACAAATGTGAAGGTCAGGGATGAGAGTGTTGAAGTGCTGGTGACAAGACGGATGACAGCGTGGTGAATTTCATTGATTTCACTGAGGAGATTTGGCAATTGACAGGACAGTCATTTTTACAAGGGTATACTTTGCAGCGTGGGGGAAGGATGCTTTACTGTGGAGCAAGAAACCAATTCGGGATCGAGCCTCAGACTACTTCAGTTGCGGAAACGGGAGGGGATTAAAGATAAATAGGCCTGTAGGAGGGACCTACCGCTTCCACGGATGTTGAAGGAGTACATGAGAGAAGGTTGAACAGGGTTATTTGAGTTGAGGAGCTGTGATAGGGTAATGCTTTTAAATCATTTTCAGATAATAACGGTAAGCTCCCTGGTGATGCTGTCTTGTCCTCCTCGAAGAGTCAGCCGAGCTAATTTGGGTCAGGTGTGCAGGGATGGTCGGATACAGATACACTTCTCTTTAGCGTTTTAGGATCTATCAAAATGGCGTCTTGTAAAAGATTAGTAGGTGTTCTGGAAACCACAGCCTGTCTGGTTTCATAAACATGAAATAAAACTGTTTAATCTAGGCCTGACACCTAGTTGTTTTTGACTCTTGATCACACGCTTGTCTGGAAATTATATTTCCTGTTGGATAACTATAAAGTACAGTTATTTTTTCTACCAGATTTGGCTAGTCTAGTTCGTCGCCTTAGTGTTTCTGGAAAATAGGCTAACTGGGTTGGGACATTGTGTCCTGTGTGATCTGTACTCAATTAGAAAATTGTTTCTAGTTGTTTTGTCCTGAATAGAAAACTCTTTTTTTTTTTAGTTTGTTTGACAGTTTTGACCAACAATTTCTGTACCAGTGTTAAAGTAAAAAAATCTATTTCCTGTAATATATATATATATATATATTTTTTTTTTTAGATAACGTGATAACGGTCATTACCTTTTTAAGAAGTTTAACCATTCAACCACCTTTAGTTAAGGGGAAACCTTGTCAGAATGGAATCAACCAACTACCATTCCTTGTGGTTTTTAAAGATTTCATATAGGTTTGTACTGTATGCTTTTTCAGGCATTTTATGTGCTTAGTTGGGCATGAAGTGGTGAAACGGAGAGAGAAGTGTGCAGTCCGTTTGTCACGTGGGGTTTTTCTCTTTTTCCGCAGGAGGGACAGTAATCTGGTGAAGGAGGAGATCAAGACGTTCCTCAACAACCGCAGGATATCACAAGCCATTGTCGGACAGGTCACAGGTAACACAGATTGGCGATTTGGCAAAAAAGTACTTTTTGTTCATATCATTGAATATTGATACATTTCACAATTTACACTAGGATTGGACATTTCAAGTTATTTTGCGCTTGGGTACTCCAGCATATAAGAAACATATAGTTACCCTAATCGGGTCAGGCCGTTTAAAAGCCCTCGTGTTTACATCAGTGTTTGTAAATACACTGCAGAGACCGCTGTCCCCCTGCGAACTATGCCGGGTCTTACTGAATTGCGTTACGTACGAGGAAACTCGTAAGGTGAACACAGAAGAGGCCATGTTCACATCGTAACAGAAGAAGATGGGTCACACAGTGTGATATTAATCCAGTCAGCAGATTTGTTTTTAGAGAAGTAAAACATTAGTGATAAAAGGGAAATAACCCCTCAATCATATGTGAAATAGAACTGCAGTTGAAATGAAGATAATTGTTTGTGACAATTTTTTTTTATTCTGACCAAATAGTTTAACTTACCTTGACTTACCTTGTTCCTCTTGAGGATGTTATAAAAAGTATATTTTCAAATGTTTTACCTCATCCCTACGTCCTCGCATCTCCTCCCTACGTCCTCGCATCTCCTCCCTACGTCCTCGCATCTCCTCCCTACGTCCTCGCATCTCCTCCCTACGTCCTCGCATCTCCTCCCTACGTCCTCGCATCTCCTCCCTACGTCCTCGCATCTCCTCCCTACGTCCTCGCATCTCCTCCCTACTTCCTCGCACCTCCTCCCTACGTCCTCGCACCTCCTCCCTACGTCCTCGCACCTCCTCCCTACGTCCCCGCACCTCCTCCCTACGTCCCCGCACCTCCTCCCTACCTCCCTGCACCTCCTCCCTACCTCCCCGCACCTCCTCCCTACCTCCCCGCACCTCCTCCCTACCTCCCTGCACCTCCTCCCTACCTCCGCGCATCTCCTCCCTACCTCCCCTCATCTCCTCGCATCTCCTCCCTACCTCCGCGCATCTCCTCCCTACCTCCCCTCATCTCCTCGCATCTCCTCCCTACCTCCCCTCATCTCCTCCCTATGTCCTCGCATCTCCTACCTCTCGTCTTTCCACCAGGCATAAGTCAGAGTTATATTTCCCAGTGGTTGTTGCAGCAGGGCCTGGAGATGAGCGACACCAAACGCAGAGCATTCTACCGCTGGTACCTGTTAGAGAGGAACAACCCAGGTAGGGAGCGAGGGAACAAAGCGGCTACATTGGGATAGGCCAGGGGAGGAAGGGCCCATGTTAATTCTACACGTTTTCTGTTGAGGAAAGTTTCTTAACTTACTGCGTTCCCCCACAGTTTCAGTTTGAAGAATTCGTAGAGTATATGTCTAAACTTGTGAGCTTGGGCTGCTTGCTTGCGCTTGCTTCCATTCCCCCTATCCATTTATTTTACACGCCTATGATCTCGGAGGCCTGGGCCGATAAAGATCAGGGAGAGGACTGGTCAGGAGACGTATCCGGGTCAGAGAAAAGGATGAAAACAGAACAGTAACTGTAGAAAGGACTCAATACTCTTAAAGTGGTCTGGTTTGATGTGAGACTAGCAGAGGAATGTTTTAAAAGGACAGTTCCACATTTTGACACAAGAAAGGAAAATTAGTGTAAAGACTCACTGCTAATCAACAATTGTCCTAAAACATTTGACTGCAAATATATGTTCAAGCTGTTCATGAGTTCATCAGTTTAGGTAGAACAACTCATCCTTTTACCAAAAGCTAGTAACAACATGAGTTACAACATGAGTTACAACATACCAGGCAAATGCAGACATACACAGCCAATTTCTAGACTAAGCAGAAATATTAGTCAGTGTTTGAGTTGCTCTGTAACAGGTTTGTTTTAGTTTGTTAGACACACAAATAGTCCCTTAACCATATCCTGGACTTACTAAACCCAACCCTCCGGGTACATCTTCCCCTCCGCTTCCTCTCCCTCCTCCCCAAGCTTTGCTACTGCTGCTGCTTGTGTGGTTCACAGTTTGGACCCTGGCAGTATTACTGCAGTGCTGGTTTTCATTCCTAAACGGCTAACAAGCTATCATTAATAACCCTAGCTAACACTAACCAGTGTGCTAATTCTGGATGCTAATGCTATTATGTTGCCTAGCCCCTCTCTGTGCATATTTGATTGGGTGGGCCTACCTCTTGGAATTTTATAGGCCACCTCAACCTTTGACTTGAAAGTCTGACTAACAAACTGTGAACGTAAATTGATTTGGTAATAAAACAACTTAGTTGAGAGGCTAAATGAGGACTAACCATGCTAGCCAAACGCTGGCTAACCATGCTAGCCAAACGCTGGCTAACCATGCTAGCCAAACGCTGGCTAACCATGCTAGCCAAACGCTGGCTAACCATGCTAGCTAAAACCAAGTATGGCAAAAACTGTATTTCTCCCTATACACGGCAGTGGCCTGCCTGACTGCTGGTTTGGTTTTGTCCTAACCGAAGGGCTGAGGTGGAGTGAAAGCCAGCACGGCCCGGCGGCTCTGGGCCCTGGTCTTGGCCAGGGGCCAGGGCAGAACCCGGGCTCGGGACCCAGGACTGTCAGGGGAGGGGACAGAGACCTTGCCGTAGGGACGGCGGGGAACGCAGCCACGGGTGCCACTGCCGCGGCCACCGCCGCCACCACCTGGGGCAGACAGAGAGAGCTGCTGATGCACCTGCTCCCATGGTACACAGCGGCGGCGGCACAGCAGGTCCAGCCAGGTAACGGCAAGCCCCCCCCCCCGACCAGAATGCCACCTGCGTCTGCGGCCGCTGGGAGTCTTTTTTTTTTTAAATAATCCTGGTTCACGCTCCTACCAAGGTGATGCTGGAGCTTGGGGAGGGGAAAACCCCTGACTGTCATCGCACAGTCATGCGTGTACATGCCATTTCCTCTCTGTCTGGGAATTCACTTTCTGTCTGGGATTGTACTGCATCGTCTGAGTCTCCAAAACTGCGTTGCTGAGTACAAATTATTGTAGTGTGGAAAAAAGACCCCACAAATTAGACTTGACCCCCATCGTCTCTTACACTGCGTCCTCCCCCCCTCTCTTTTCGATCTCCTCCTTGAACCCCCCACCCCTCCGTAGGTGCAACCTTGTCCATGCGCTCTCTGGTGAAGGAGGAGCCTGACTGGAGGACCGGGGTCAGCCCCGGGGAGAGGGCAGGGGTCGTGGGCGGCCCCTTAAGGCTGCGGAGGGGAAGCAGGTTCACCTGGAGGAAGGAATGCCAGTCAATCATGGAGAAGTGAGCCAATCACACACACCCGGGGTTCCGTCTCCATGACAACAGACGTGTAGTGTTTGAATTTGTATTATTCACATATCCAAAAGTGTTTCATCGCAGTTCTGTTAAGGCCTGGCACCTCCCGTCCTGGGTCTGTGTGACTCTGTTAGTGGTTGTGTTCATTCGTTAGTGATAGGGTCTCTATAACGTGACTTAGCCAGCGGAAAATAAATACAGAGGGGCATCTGAACATCCAGTTTGTCAGGTGGAAGCTGTTGTGTCACTGAAGGCCGGATGTGTCCAGTCAAAAGGGTGGGGCTTTTATGGCAGCAGGTGACTGGATTATGTTCTCAGCAATACCAATGCATCTGATTATTTGTAACCACTATAACTCAAAAAATAAGTTACTTGTGTTACACGTTTCCATAGTAGTCATAAATCATGGCCCTTCATATTCATATATTGCGGGAAATCTTAATTCCTGTCATGCCACAGCTTGTTTGTATGGACCTGCTCCTTCCTTTTGCTGCTCTGTGACTCGAAAATATGGGGGAGGGACTATTCCTGGAAGTGCTGTACTACTGCCACGGTGGTTTTATTTTGCCAGAAGATTAGGAGAACAGAAGGACTGTTATATGTATAAACTGTAGTGTTTTACAGGACTGTGGGGAAATTGTAATAAGAAAAAGGGTCCATTAATATATTGCACCCCTTCAACACGTGTCCCCAATTGGTTATTGGATGCTGATGTATCTGCCTTCTCATTGGCTTGATGTTACCACACAATGACAGGCATCTTATTCTGGTTGCGGTATTGGGCATGGCCTCATCTTACCGTTTCCTATTGACTGTGTTGTCTGCAAGTTTCTTCATGGAGAACCAGTACCCAGATGAGGCAAAAAGAGAGGAGATTGCCAACGCCTGCAACTCCGTTATCCAGAAACCAGGTCTGTAAGGCCCGGCATTATTTACACACGTAGCACTAACCTCAAATGTCTGCTTAATGCAAACAATTAGCCCATTACGTTAGATTTTTGTCCCTCTTCTTTTGTCTCTGATGATTGCCCAGGATGCAAACTGTCTGAGTTTGAGCGTGTCACAGCGTTGAAGGTGTACAATTGGTTCGCCAACCGGCGGAAGGAAATGAAGAGAAGGGCTAACATCGGTGAGAGTCAACTTGTAACTTAATTCTGTTTGCCTGGCAACACCAAAGGCCTAGAGCCAGAACACATGGGTCAAGCACAGAATATCCCAAAAGGACATGTCCTATTAAGCAACATGTTATATTTCTCTATTTTCTTTTTATGACCCAACTCGACTGGTTGAACAAAATATCATGAATAGACAATGTCAGCTGGCCCTTTTCAGGGCAGGGGATTACCTTGGTTACCAGGGCAGGGGATTACCTTGGTTACCAGGGCAGGAGATTACCTTGGTTACCAGCACCAGTAAAAAATGTGCTTGACTTACCACTTTTTGGTCGTTTGTGTACGTAATGAGTTGGGTGCTGATTGATCTTATGGCATTGAGTTTTTTGCCAAAAAAAAGCTAAGCACTTGCTGTGAATGGAGCCTTGTGTGCCCCACAAGCAAGTTGGAGACGGTAGTTATGCATTCCTCTCCCGTTCCCTGGCATCTATGACTAATCCTTCAAAGATGTTTTTCTTTGGTGAAACCCACACAGGTAGCTATCATATTCTGTGTATGTATTTGAAAAGAGGGCATGCCACCGTTTCTGGTAATTGATCTTCTCACTACACCGCTTTAAACGTCTGCCATTGATTCATCTATCTGAAACCTGACAAGCATCATGCCAGGCTTAGGCAGCTGTGGGAGTCGGGCGTTGTGTAGACTGACATACAACAACGATTACATTGCTAGCCAAATATTCAGTTTAACAAACACTTGCGGGTGTTACCATGGAAATGACTACCTGTCTGAAGGGTTTATTTCACCAATACCTCTGGTGTCGATACGCGTACATGTGAGACGATAAGAGTCTGGAGTGAACCTGTTCCTTGCATAAGGCTCACAAAGATGCCATTGTATTCGTAACCATCTGTGGGATGAACAAGCTGTTGTTGAAAAGTTGCTGTTCATTAGAGCTTACAGCTAAACCGTTCAAATGAGTAGGTAATATATGAGTATTATATATAGCATGAGTACAGGTAATAACTGCGTGGATGAAAGCTGATGTTAAAGGTGCAGCGTTGAACAGAGACAGCACTCTCCCTTTGGCTTGATATTAGCCAGACCCTCAAGCAGCCCACTCGAGGAGTCATACATTCCATTTCAGGCTTGCTAGTTCAGAGTGAAACTGGACAAAGGCTTTATCAGGTTATGATTCAAGATACGTTGAGCCAGTTTAACAGGCTAGACTTTTCCATAGTTTGCAGAAAGCAAAGTGTGCAGAGAGAGGGAACCTTGCCTTATGAGGGCAAAAAGCAGAGAGTAAACGATGTATTCAACAGCTGAAAGATTTGTGGAATGTTGTAATAAAGACAATATTGATAATATTTTTAATAAGAACATGCTGTGACTTCTGATAATGTTTAGCATTGTTTAAGCTGTTTAAAATGGTTCATACAATGTATATTCATTAATGGGGCTACTACAACACAAAGTGCTCACTAATTCCTTTCCTTGATCTGTATGTTTTTATTGGTGATCATTGTTAGTTATGTTTAATACTAAAAAGTAATAGTACTAAATCAGTCTGCATACCAAAATGCTGTAATGATATCAACAAAATATTTTCAAAGCATATCAGGAAGTTCCTGTTATGATGTGTGATATTGTGCAATTGTATCTCATCTTCATCCGCTTATCCGTTATCGGGGCGTGGGGGCAGCAGCACCAGCAGGGGACCCCAAACTTCCCTTTCCGGAGCCACATTTGCATGAGAAACGCATCTTACGGTGTCTCACATTTTTGCTCTCCTTTTTGGCTTGTTTAATTTTTTCTCAACTCTTCAGAGGCAGCCATTTTGGAGAGTCACGGTATTGAGGTTCCGAGCCCGAGTTGCCACTCAAATGGGGAGGAGTTGGAGGTTCACGACTTCGCAGAGCAAGTAAATCAACGATTCCTGGACCAGGTGGGTAATCTTGTCTCACCTCAGGAGAAACTAATCTGAATAATGTGTGAAGAGCACAGATCTTAGCAACTTGAACCATTGCTATCTGCTATCACAGTGGGTATTAAAAACAGCCAGCTTTCTCGGTGTGTGGCCCCCCCCCCCCCCCTTCTGGTAAATCTTGGATCCCGGTCGTATCGTTTATTGTTGGGGGGGTTGGGGATTTAACCGATGCCTTTTGGGCCTTATATATTTATTGGGATCCGAGGAAGACTGCTAATGATGTGTAAAAGAAAATGCTTCTATACTTCACAGGATGAGATCTCCAGGAAGGACCTTGATCAACAAGACTCCTCATTGGCTGTCGTCGAGGTCCTTCCCACACCTAGCCCCACCCCTCAGGTTATGGAACAGAAAACTGACGAATCGAAAAGGGAGACTGTGGATGAGGAGTGACAGATGGGCGAAGTTGTTCATAAAAGATCAGATTTGAATATATAACAGGATGTATAAAAAAGAAAAATGGCCACTGAATGTCTGTGTTCCCCTAGAGGCCTTCAGGGGCTATCACAGTCAGACCTAATAGTTGAAAAGGGTGCTACAGGTCTCTCTGGTGCCTCTAATGGTAGGGAGGCCACTGTATGTATCTACAGTAATCATGCTTTATAGTAATGGCAATATTTATCTCTGTCTCTATATAGTGCATTCTAAGACAGTCTTAAAAGAAAGAGAACTTCTTACAGGACATAGGAGTACATCTCCCACTCTATAAGCTAAATGCCTTTATTTTACATTTTTCTTTGCTACTTTTGAAAGATTTTGCGAGTGGTTGTTTAAATGAACTGGAGTCATGTGGTTTGTTCTGAGAATATTTCAAAACCTGCAGGTCAGGTGTTTTTGAGAAGGTAAGACAGGTGTGTTTGGCTGAAGAAATAAGGGTGAGGTGGCTTTGTGGGGTTAATCTTTGGTTTGATAATTATCATGTCTCCGTAATATCAATGTGAGGATGCCTTCTGCTGGCTTGAATGTGTTTGACCTTATCTTAGTAACCTCATTAGACTTTGGCCTCAATCAATCGATTGATTGGTTAAGTAATCAATCAACTAGTCCGGTCAGTCAGTGTTAAGAGTCCAACCCTGAGGGAAAAATGGAATCTCAGGTAAACCCAAAAATGGTGGATAAAGATGACAAAGAATGGTCATAGTGTTACCCGCTTTAATGCGCTTGTTCAAAAGGAATGTTTCCTGTATCATGTAATAATGGTGACTGTTTTCTGCCAAAATCCCAACTGTATCTGTATATCAATGTACTGTGTGTGTATATCTATTTTTAATGTCGGCAAGCAAAGCTAGCCCAGGGCTCCATCAATTAGGCTTGACATTACCTTTATGTCTTTCTTCGTCCATTAATGTTTCATTGATCAAATTTGCACTTTTTTTAATGCGGTAGTAACTGAGAATTATTTGCCCTTCTGTTATCAACAAATATGAACCAGTCAAGTGTAAAATCCCCCAGAAACCCTGATAAGCGTGACTAGAGTGAACTACTTTGACATAAAGTATGAAATGTAATATCGATACAGCTGTTATGTCCCATAAACAGACTTGAGTTTAGACTCAAGAGTTTGGGTTCCAACATTTTTCCAGGGGAACATTAAAACAACATTATTGATGGTGTTAATCATAACTTGTAATGTATGTAAGTGCTGTGAGCACCGGTCCTTGTTCTATAATAAGCTAATACTTGTATGTAGCTATATGTTCTGGAAACCTCAGTGCTGCACTTCTTCGTAATGAATGAACATGAAAGCATATGCTATACATAGTTCTCTACCCTTCAATGAATTGTATAGACAGTGTTTGGGAAACACCCGTTTGAAATACTGAAGCCCAGTGGCCCAAGGCCTTGGTGGATGTGGAAGAAACACAATATGCCCTAAGATGGGTGTGTTATTTTACTCACAGGACTCAAGCCAAACATTACATGCCTAATTCATGATTTCAGTGCCTGGATCAGGAATATTTAACGTCAAGACCTCAAGGCTGGCGCTTACTTGGAAATATGACGTCTGGTTAAACAGGATATACATTAATTTGGAAAATCTGGGCTTCAGACCCTAGGACGTGATAAAATGCACCGAGACGCTTCCCCTCTCCTGGCCCGTAAGTCAGGGCAACCGCCATTTTACCTCTAAATGCCAAAGCTATGCCAAGGTAGACAGGCTCACATAGGATTCAGTAGACACACAGCTTGTCGTCTGACTTTTCCCTGTCATGACACGTACAACTCTTTCGATCAGCGAACTAGCTTGGTGTATACTGTAGCAAACCCAAACCGGAGAAATCCCGGGTCTAGCAACTCAACAAAGCCGTTACGCGAAGAGAACCACTTGAGGATGTCGCTAGGTGCTTTTGGGGTAAACTTGCTGCAATATGTACAGTATTTCATTAGCCAAGTAGCTTACCTCAAATCTGAGTTCGTGTCATGATGGAACACTATGAGGTCAGCGATCGTATATAAAGGACATTGGACGTTACATTGGACATTGGCGTTTGATTATTGCAGCGTGATGTAGTTATGATGAGCCAGGGTTTGTGTTATGTTTGCTAAATTCCGGTCAACTTTCTCAAATTCCCAGCTTTTCTGGAAAGGATTGGTAAGGTTGGAATTTTACTGAATTCAGGAGGTGCAGACAATCTTAAATCCTGTAACCAGGGAAAACCAGGAATTTGGGAGAAAGTTTCAGTAATTTTGCAACTGTAGCAGATGCGCTCTGTTACAGTAACTGTTCACAGGTCCAATTGAGCTTTGCAGTGGGGTTGAAGTTGTCCCTTTAGCTTTTCCCTAATATAATCTGGAAGTGTTCATGTAGGGTATGTTTGTCCTAGTCCTCTTTCAGTGGACAAGGGGTTAAAATGAACCATAATGCCCCTCACTCTCATTAAGCGTAGAGGATAGGTTTATGGTAAATCTAGTACCAGATCTGAATAGGTTATACTGATCTGAAGTCAGTTTTGTGACTGCCTGTAATGGTTAGAGCCATTACATTGAGAAATCTGATCCCAGATCTGTGGCCAGGGTCAACTTCTACTTGTACTGCTCTCAATGCGGAGAGACAGGACCCATAACTCTGTACGCTGTCACAGACTAAGGGCGTGGCTTAACTGATATGTGGAAACTGTTAAAAGGACACAGATATGTGTTACTCCCATTGAGAAAAGCACGGGAATTCACGCATACAAATGGAAGTCTGGCCACGCCCTTAAGCTCTTCGCTGTGTGCTTTTAACTGACAACAACAAAAAACATTAATAAAATGTGTAAAGAAAATGTTGTTTGGTATAATCATTTCAACTCCACTTGAAGTGGAGTGTGTATACATTATCTCACAAAAGTGAGTACACCCCTTGCAAATATTTGATTATATCTTTTCATGTGATAACACTGAAGAAATGACACTTTCCTACAATCTAAAGTAGTGAGTGTACAGCTTTTATAACTGTGTAAATTTGCTGTCCCCTCCAAATAACTTAACACACAGCCATTCATCTCTAAATCGCTGGCAACAAAAGGTATTTTGATAATGCCAAGATTCAGTGATATCTAGTTACGTCAGACAGTGATGTACTGGTCTTCATCAAACAAGCAAGATCATGTTACCTTTTCAAGAGAATCAAACTTTTTTAGCTGCTTTTTAAAATAAGCTTTACTAGTTGCTTTTGTTAAGGAACATGGTAACATATTCCACTCAGTGGTGACTCCGTGGAAAACAGTTCTGTTTCACAAGGTGTTGGTGAAGTAAGTTCTACATGACCTTGTCTGGTAGAATGACTGTCACTAAAATATGAAATCTTAAGAGTATAAGCTTTTTAGGCCTTTCTTTCAAAACAAAGGTTTTGAAAGAAACCTAGCAGATTGTTTGAAATCTATCCTCACCTTTTAGCCAGGAGAGAACTATGCATGCCCTCCACACTTAATCTGGATGAACAGTGAAGAGCTATGCATGCCTCTTTGTTGTGCTCAAATTGAAGGTTATGCAAATCTCTTTCACACTTGACCAAACCACCAAACACTAGTCGAGACACGACCAGTGTTTGTATAAATTGTGAAATTGAGTGATCAGTCAGGAAATAAGCACGCCAGATATAACACTGCCCTTCCCATTTTAGCTAACACCTTATTATTACTAGACCAGTTAAGCTGTTCATCCAGGGTGAAACCCTACAAACAAACAATTTGAATTGCTGATAAGAAAATAAAAAAAAAACATACATTACATAAAAACATACATTAACTTTTTTTATGTCATAATTTAAATAACTTATAAACTGATGTTTTTTCCACATTAAAAAGATGGTGTTTTAATCCTTGAAATTACACCTATCGACAGTTAAGTAGCGTTATGCTAGCTAGCCAGAAGGCTAACATTACCTCAATTACCCAAAACAAAAGTAAACAGCAAAGTATCTTTTAACATCACAATCACCTGCTAAATGAGTATGACCTGAATAAACAAATATAGTGACTTATTTGTGCGCGGAACAGGTCATTTTTGGTTTTCAATCTCAGACATTAAACATCTCAGATGCGTCATTCCAAATTTTTGGAGAGCGAGCGAAGAGGGCAGAACCACAAATAGCTTACTGCATGCTTGGTGAAGTGCGTACCTTTTAGTTTATATTAGGTTAGTATGCCAGTTGGCGATTGGCTACCTCGTTATTAAAAAAATTCCAGTTGCTCATCAATGCACTTTTTCTTTCTTCCAAAATAGAGGTTTGATTCAGGTTTGCACTAAAGTCAGCTATCTATCGATAAGTTGCTAGTTTGCTTATCGCATGTAGTCTGTTCTTGTGGTTCTCAGTTGCGAAGTATGAACAAAAAAGTAATGGTGGCCACAGGGCATCCCCGTTACGGAAGTAGAAGCTTTTCTGCCTGAGGTCCACATAAAAATATAAATTATTAACACACAACCTACAGAAACCATCCCCACTAAATCACATATCGGACCCAAAACCCAGATCTCCCTGGTACTCACCCAGTAGTTAATTGAGAGAAAGTTTAAATAAAAGCTGTAAACTTCCCATCTATTGTCTAGCCCTGCTGATTACTATCTGGGCAACTACTATCCTCCTCCCATCCTACAGACAACGCCTAAAACAGGATAATGTTTTTTGGAACATTAGAATGAGGAATCTTGCCTCAAGTGGAGGAGTTTAAGTATCTAGGGGTCTTGTTCACGACTGAGGGAAGGATGGAACGGGAGATTGACAGACGGATCGGTGCAGTTTCTGCAGTAATGCGGTCGATGTATCGGTCTGTCGTGGTGAAGAAGGAGCTGAGCCGCAAGGTGAAGCTCTCGATTTACCGGTCAATCTACGTTCCTACTGTCACCTATATTCCGGATACAGGCGGCCGAAATGAGCTTTCTCCGCAGGGTGGCTGGGCGATCCCTTAGAGATCACCCGGGAGGAGCTCAGAGTAGAGCCGCTGCTCCTCCACATCGAGAGGGGTCAGCTGAGGTGGCTTGGGCATATGTTCCGGATGCCTCCGGAACGCCTTCCTGGGAAGGTGTTCCGGTCCCGTCCCACTGGGAGGAGACCCCGGGGAAGACCTAGGACACGCTAGAGGGACTATGTCTCCTGGCTGGCCTGGGAACGCCTCGGTGTCCCCCGGAAGAGCTAGAGGAAGTGTCTAGGGAGAGGGACGTCTGGGCATCCCTGCTTAGACTGCTGCCCCCGCGACCCGTACAGCCCAATTGCACAAGTGCGCAATAGAGAGACAACAAGCCAGTGACTCATTGAAATTACAATACAGGTTAGTATTATTAAGGGATTAAATGATTAACTTTAACAGCCTACTCATTACATCATTTCTTTCCTGTTGCCGCAATAAGGGCCAGAGCTTTGTGTTCTTTAATCTGGCAGCTCCATGGAAACTGCAGTGTATCATCTTTTGCCAGAAATACATGTTTGGGGAAAACTGACCTGTAGAACTGTCCCTGCATCTCAGTTCCTCTCTCTTCTTACACTGTGGTTTTATCCTGAGCCATCTTTTGTTGATTCCCGTGAAACCACTTCCCTATGTTAATCATGTTGTGCAGTTCAGTGTTGGTTTTTCTTATCTGGTGACCGATATACTGTGACTCCATTCTGATTCATCTGCATATTGAAGGCCAGCTGGACTTCAAATACATGTGATTCTTGTTCTACTGTGGACGACAGAAGAAAGTTCACCACCAGGAAGTGGGCCTGGATGTGCCAGCCAATACCATCTACAAGATTAATCAACAGAACTACACTGCAAGAGGAAACCCACAAGTTACCTTTAGCAATTGGATCACCAGGTTAGATAACCTGAAATGTAGATAAAAGAGGATGTGACTTGATTCAGATTTCTGTAATGCCATGCTACCAACAATTGGCACCGGGTATAACAATTGACATAGAGTATAAAGAGTATAAATGTCTATATACATCACAAAAGGTTCTTTGGATACAGTGTGGATAAGTCAATGGTTAACTGTAGTCCCTTGAACTTTCAGCATTGCTATACAAAGGTATTGGCAAAATCTATTGCTCACAGCAATGAAACGGTAACTTCAGACATTCTTCATGAACAGACACACACAATTGAAATGCAAATTGGTTTGCCGGCTAGCTACCTAGACAGGCTCTTACATTGTTTAGTAAAAAAAAAGTACTGTTTTAGAAATTGAAAACGTTAAGCATTTGTTGTGGATTGAAAATGTATCCTCATTGTTAAAGTAATACAGGGATAAATAGACACCAGGGATAGATGACAAATACCTTTCTCCTGGTGACAGAATAGTTTTCGTTTGAGTGTTTTCCCACAAGGAGTTGTATGCAGGCCAAAGTGACTCAATGTTTAACAGGTCTACAGAAACAAGAAACCCTTTGTTTGGACACGGACATGTTGGATAATGGAGGGTTGTGGGTTTTGGTTTGGTGATGTATTCAGAACCCATTACTGTTCCTAAAAGGGATTACTCTTTCTCATCAATCTACACACAATAGACCATAATGACCAAGCAACAACAGGTGGATATTATTTTTTTTTTTTTACAAATTTACAAAAAGAGTAACGACTGCAGCAGATTTACAACACAAAAACATACTGTAGCAATGAAGGTTCCTAAGGCACGTATAAATATTGAAAATGTTCTACCATTGATTAAAAACACGGTTTAATGTCAAATTTCTCTAATATACAGCGCAGGAAACAAGAAACCAGGCAAGCCTAGTTCAGCCAGCCTGCAATAGAAAATATTGCTACCTCAAGATTCAAACCTGGTTCGCCCCCATGAAAGACTGTGTCGTTAACCACTACACCACTGAGCTACTCATTTGCAGGGTGCCAGTATAGCCTCTTGTCTCTATCCTGAATAAATCCTCTTTAATGGTTAATTGGTCATTAATGAATGCCATTGATACAGTTAAACTGACTAATGTTTCTTACTAAGTTTACCTCCATCACAAATAGCTGCTATGTATTGCGTTTTGCCACTGTCAGTCTGTCAGTCAGTGACTTTCGCTCTTCTTACACGGTCCGGCAAAAAATAGATGACCAGAGACCACTGCACCTTTTTCTTTCCTTTCCAAAAAGGTTAAAAATGAACGTTTTGAGTGAGGAACAGAAGCGTTCAATTTGGAGTGGTCTCTTAATTTTAACCCTTCTGCTCCTCACTGACAATGTTCATTTTCAACCTTTTTGGAAAGGAAAGAAAAAGGTGCAGTGGTCATTTAATTTTTTCCAGAGCTGTACCTATATATCAAGCATTGAAGCGTAAATTATACAACCATCATTTGAGATACCATTCTATATGATCAAGCAGTAGAACAATTCATCTCCTAAAGTTTTGAATGAAGTTAAACATTTTCTGAAATACGTAGGGAAAAATACATTTCTGCAAATATCTCAATAAATACATCGTGTAACAAATATATAAGTGCTTAAAGGCTGACTTTGGGGATGACAAATGATAAAAAATTATTATGTGCATAGTCCAGCCATAAGTTTGAAGGGGTTCATTTTGTGTTTTTCCCCAAAGTCTTCCTTCACAAATCTGCTCTTCACGCTATTCTGAATACTGTGTGAAGCCTTTAACAAATAATCATTATCATCACATCCAGAGGTGGAAAAGTACAAGTACTCAACTGAGTTCGGCTGTGTTCACCACTTTAGGGAAGTATCTAATTATGATCTAAGTAACCAGGTAAAGGGAGTTCCAAACTAACCAGTGATCAATTAAATAAAAAGGGAAGCGTGTAAATGTCCAATTAATTTCACTGGTTAGTGGTTATGAACTCTGTTTCTCTGGTCATTTTGCTCTAACTTAGGAACTTCCCAAAAGTGGTGAGCACAGCCGAGTGCTTTGTACACTTTCCACCTCTGATCACATCCCAAAACTAGCAGCACTAAGTACAATGGTCTAGGAACAAATAAGAGTGGCAGTCTTGCATTATGGACAACTTGATTCAAGCAACTGTACAATGCAGCATCATTATGCTCTTGCTCAGAAACACTATCCAAGGACAGAGGCGGGAACTCCCACAGGGACTCTGGTCGTGGTATTGCTAATCTACAAGAACATCGAAGTAAATTGGAAGACCATTTGTATACCATACAAAAAACAAGAAAAAAAAAAAATATATATTGTTATTTAGAGTAAGTCTCCATCCAAACCAGTGAACTTACAGTAGAAACACAAAGGAGCGAGCAGTTTTGTTTATACCAGGGCTATTCATTTCCAGTCCTGGAGGGCTGAAACACTTCTGGTTTTTGGTTCTAGCGGCTAGTTGATTGCCTTCACCTGGCATCTCAGGTCTGAATCAGTCCCATATTGTTAGTAGTAAATAAAGCCAGAAAGGTTTCGGCCCTCCAGGACAGAAATGTAATATGCCATAGTTTATACCATAATGCCCTTGGCTCCCAGGTGTTATATGTCCATTGACTTGTCTCAGTAGTGCTCAAATATCTTGTCTCCCACTAACGCCCTGACTACACTTCAACTCCTGTAACACTCACTGCAATACCTCAGCCGCCAGCTCTGTAATGGGGTCACAACTGAGACCTGTGAATCATTGAGGAAAGACTAGGGCCTATTTACACTGCTGTAAAAGATGGCGACAAATATTCTGTCTTGTTTAGGTAAAGGCGGAGTCTTGATAGTGTGATAATGATTAGGGACAGAAAATAAAGACAGCGGAGATGGAAGAGAGGGGAGACCACCAGAAATCTGTATTTGACCGGAATTGGCTTGAAATTTGCAGATTGACCAATGTTTATTCAACGCCACATGGTGAGTGGTATGACCTTTAATTTGGCTTAGATGTATCTGTTTAAGTCTTTACCACTCTATAGCAGAATGTATAGGTTTGTGTAGAGATTTGTCATTGGCACTGCCTGATCCACAATCAATAGCACTGCTTTTTAAACCAGTCAAATGGGATTCATTAGACTGTGTCACCTAGGTATATTTTCATAATCTTAGTCAGCACATTGTAGCGAAAATACCAGTGTTCTAGTCTACAACACAGGTCTCAAACCAGTTCTGTGGAGGGTTTCGCTCTCACCTTGTACTTGATTGATTAATTAGGTCACTAATTGGTTAGTTTCTACCCTCACCTGGTTGTTAACAACCAATTTATAGGAAAAACCAAAAACCTGCAGACACTCGGCCCTCCGTGGAACCGGTTTGACACCCCTGGTCTATAAGGCAAGTTGTTGAAATGTGTAGGTGCCTTTAATGCACTAAAATGGTAAGACTGATAAATTGAAATGAATTGAATAATTTAAAAAAAATAACTATGAAAGACACTCCTTCCCCGCACAGAAGCAAACAGCAATAAACACTGGTACGCAGCTATCTCTAGCTACTTATTCATACATATTTCTTTAGATCTACTTGTCTCTCCCATGTCATTTATCTCATGCGTTGCACTAGTAAGCCAGCTAGCTAGCGAAATGAACAGAATATCTGAACAGATACACACAGCATTTAAACATATCAGTGTTGTGATCGGTAAGATGATTCTCACATTTTGACGAGGTGATTGAGATCTAATTTTTGCGGTGTTACCATTATAGAAGCAGCATTTTTGCATGGCTGTTGCCACTGATTTTGTTCTGGCCAACCAGTTGTTACCGTCCATTTTGTTCTGGCCAACAGTTCACCTGACATTTAGAATTTATGTTGTAGGCACCGGTATCCAAGAAAAACAACAATGCATATTCCTACAGGGATGAGGAAGGACAGTAGCGTGGGGATATATCTGGGGCAGTCGTTGTGGTCGTGTTGCGTTGACACTGTAAACAAAACAGAAAAACATTTAAAGATATTAATGGGGACCACCTATGTAAAGATTGTGTTTAATATCCTATACTCTACGCCCTAGCTTGGAATGTTAGCCGTGGTCACGCTGCTGACAAAACTCTGAGGGTGACTTCCACTAGGGGATAAATAAGCACTTTGGGACACACTCTTGACTGATGCAATTAGTGGTCCACTGTTACTTGATAAACAGTGTTTACATGTCCCGTCCATTGCTGAAGAAGAAATGAACAACATCGACAACTGAACATTCAATTAAGGACATATTATGTTTATCACATCTCAGAATCAGGTGTAAAGAAATACATAATATCATTAGGCACACCTATAGACTATTTAAATTCTATACAGATTTATTAGTTAAGATTCATGATACGTATTTCAGCCTGTGATAAGCAGTGGACATAATGGTCCGAAATGTTGGCTCCACAACACGGCTTGAAGTCTCAAGAGATGCTTGAATTGGCAAGTTCTGCTTCAGTAGCGGTGAGGAGAAAAAGAAGGCAGTAAGTGGAGGTCTGAAAGCTCTCTAAAGAATGTACATGTAGCAGCCTACACAAGGGGTAACCTAGTGAAGCCTTCAACCAGCCTTTTTAAGAACAGATATTATACACAGAAACAGGATGTATGCTGTTGTACTCTAAACTGTTTACCAACAACCAAAATAAACATTCATTAAACGTATACCCATCCCACAACTTTTACTAAATGCATCTTTATTGGTTGGGAAAAGGGGTGCCTTGCAGGCGAGACAAATAAGGTTCCCTTGAATATGGGTTTCCAAGGGAATGCAGTGATGAGGCTTAAAAAAAAAACTGCTGAATTGTATATTTAATATTGTAAACACTGCTTTTGAAGTTCGTTCATCAAAAGTTCATTAATTGCAGAGGTGAAGTTCTGCCATTTGCTGTCATGGAATATAAACTAATCTCAAAACATCTCAACCATCAATTTGACCGGAATTTCCCAATTTGGCAGAGGTCGCATGGGTTCATGAGTCTGACTCACTTCTACTGCACAGATATCTTAAGGGTGAACCATATAGGTGCTTGGTGTGTAATGCTGTGTAAACGATCAGTTTTGCGGCCGTGCAAGAAATACCCTCTTCTTCTTGCCTCCATCAACTTTTACTAGCAATGTTTTTATTCTGTTTTCTGGGTTGCTCAGTGCTGGCATTTAGCCACTAACTCATAATTTGTTGTTTACACCTTACCCAGTCTGTACTATAACAAAGACGCTATTCTTTGAGCTTGTCATTTTTAGAACAAGAATGTTCATTCAGCAACATTCCCTCTATGTTACCAACCGTGTTGAATATACAAAGATACAATCTCCATGATTGTTTCCTGCCTATACACCCGATATAAATCAGATACTGTTCTGAAAAGGTGAGAATGCCTTTAATCAGAGCTATTATGTGCCTTTACCAGGGAAAACCTCAGCTTGGAGTTGGCAAAAAGGCAGATAAAGGACTCTCCAGGAGTGATCAGGTGCCTTTTACTGGAAAGTGGCTTCCAACTGGCCACCCTACCATCAAGACCTGGTTGGTGATGCAGAGATGGTGTTCCTTCTGGAAGGTTCTTCCATCTCCATACAGAAACTCTGGAACTCTGTCAGAGGCCATTGGGTTCTTGGTCACCTCCCTGACCAAGGCCCTCCTCCCCAAGGCCCTCCTCCCCAAGGCCCTCCTCCCCAAGGCCCTCCTCCCCAAGGCCCTCCTCCCCAGATTGCTCAGTTTGGACACAGAGTTTACCACAGGTCGGCTCCCACCAAGTTGTAGAAACTTCTACGATCAGCACTTATTGCCAGAGCACACAGTCCATCCATTGTTGTGGAAATTCTTGAACTGATGTATTCTTGGTCGTCCTATACATGTATGAATGAGTTACTAGTTAAAGATGCTGGGAGGGGTCTGGTGTTTGCCTGGGGAGGCATCCTTGACCGGCACCAGTGGATTAGATGGTTACTCGTAAATCTGTATAACCCTTTAGTATCTCTGTTGATTATCCAGACATTTTGTCTCCTCAGGAGTTGAGAAGGATAAGGTGGGGGGACAGCCCGCCCTTTGGGTAAATGTTACACAAGACAGATGGGCAACAACATACCACACCCCTTTTTGTATGTGATATATACTGTTGAATGAGCTATATTGAGTTAGAGACTCCTCGGACGATTATGTTTGTAAGTGGTTGACACATCTCTCTTATTTGCAAATAATAATTAATAAACTGTTTAATTGTGCCTAGAGAATTTCGTCTCTGTACTTCCTTATTTAAGAGTGTTGATCGATTGGAATTACCATCACACCATCCATCCATCGTGGACGTCTGCTCACCGTAGCTCAGTGGCCTCTCTATCACCTGCTCCAGGACCTGATTCTTCAGGGAGAAGGTGTAGTTGATGGGCAGGCCTGCCTGCACCACAAGCTGAGCGCGCAGGGAGAGCAGGAGGCCCGGCGCCCTGGCCGACTGGGTCACCGACAGATTGTAGTCGAGTTTGAAGCCCTGCGGGTCCAACCAGTGAACCTCTGGTTCTGGATAACCCTCGGTCTCGTAGAGGAAGGTGACGTTGGAGGTGCGGCCACAGACCGTAAGGCGTGGCTCCGTGTAGAACGCTGCGAGGAGAGACGGAGAAAGACAACTGTTTGGTCAGGGTTTGAAACTGCGAGTAGTGCGTGTGTGTGAGCGTGCGCGTGCGTCTTTGTGACTGCGCGAGCATAGGTCATGGTAGACCACTGTTTTCCCAATCCTGTTCCTGGTGTGTTCCATGTGTGAGTGCTAGGGCAAAAACAAAAATGTGCAACTAGGTATGTATGTGTACCCAGGACCAGGACTGGGAAACACTGTGGTAGACAAAAACAAATGCCAGTGAGGACTGTAGGCAGAAGAGACGGGACAGGAAAACAATGGGACAAAGAGCCATTCTTCGGTCAGTGCAGACCATGTTCGCAGGCTCTAAGTGCAGACCAAGACAACACTATCGATTGTTGCACTAGTTCAAATCAACTTCAAGTGAATCATGAAAAATTATTGTGGCTCGTACGGGACAAGCGACATGTTGTCTCCCCGTGTTAAACACTGCAGGCATCGTTGTTAGGATATTATTCTACATGCCAGGAAGCTGAATATGTGACACCTCAAGGTTATTCAACTCTATCCTCGGAGGGCCGAAACATTTCTGGGTTTCACGCTCAAATAATTAAAAGGTTTGTATAGAACCAGGATGGTTGGAGTGGAAGTGGATATCCACAGGCCTTTCATAGGAACTTCACCCCAATGGAGGGTTTCCGACATTTGAAAAGGGTCGGAAAAGAAAGGATTGTTTCTAGCTATTTGGACTAAATGAATTAGAATGAAAAAAACAAAATGGGGAGGGGGATTGATTTGCAGCATTTCTGTAGACCTCTGCAAATGAACTAAAAAGGGTTTGTGGAAAAAATAACTGTCAAATCTAGCCTCTAATCCTGCTTTTATACATTGAGAATAATAACAATAATTGAGTGGACTTTTGGTTGTTCATCGATGCCCTCAATACCTTACTCTGACAGGTCAATCATCTAGGTGGTCTGATCTTGGTGTGCTCCTCTGTTTACAACATTTTCCCAATGTTCTCCAAACAGCACTCTGAATCTCACCACTGACATGCCTCTGAACCTATTCAAAATTGCAGTCCATGACAAGGGCCAAGAACACAGTTTTTCACATCCCTGTTTCAATCCACCTTGTTTGTGGCCCCATTGCTGGAAAGCTTCGTTCATTCCATTTATTCTAGAACACTTCCCATCGCAGTCTGTTCAGGGCCAACAGGAAGGTGATGGAATGTTTCCTGTACTTGTGAAAAGCCTGGAAGGATTGTCCTTCCTGAGATTCTAGAACTGGCACACGTTTCTCTGATGATCATAACAAGCTACAAGCAAGGGCCACAGCAAAACAATTGTTTTGCTGATTTTCCTTCTCCTAGTAAGAATGTAAATACCTTACATGTGAATCTCCTAACCATTCCCCTAGAACCAAAAAATAAATACTAATGAATGCTTCCCCCCACCCACCCACAACTTACACACATTATTTATTTAAAGAGGAACACTGCAAAAACTCAAAGCAAAGTGGTCTCATGACGTGGTTTATTAGGGCTGCACGATTTGGATAAATATTGACAAATATTGCAATTACAGTTATGATTTGCAATTTTCAAACATGGGCATAAACATGGGCATAAACTCAGTCGGAAAAGGGTGGCTTGCCCACTTCAGGTTGGTGGAGAGTGCCTGCCTCAAGTGGAGGAGTTTAAGTATCTAGGGGTCTTGTTCACGAGCGAGGGAAGGATGGAACGGGAGATTGACAGACGGATCGGTGCAGCTTCTGCAGTAATGCAGTCGATGTATCGGTCTGTCGTGGTGAAGAAAGAGCTGAGCCGCAAGGCGAAGCTCTCGATTTACCAGTCAATCTACGTTCCTACTCTCACCTATGGTCATGAGCTTTGGGTCATGACCGAAAGGACAAGATCCCGGATACAGGCGGCCGAAATGAGCTTTCTCCGCAGGGTGGCCGGGCGATCCCTTAGAGATAGGGTGAGAAGCTCGGTCACCCGGGAGGAGCTCAGAGTAGAGCCGCTGCTCCTCCACATCGAGAGGGGTCAGCTGAGGTGGCTTGGGCATCTTTTTCAGATGCCTCCGGAACGCCTTCCTGGGAAGGTGTTCCGGTCCCGTCCCACCGGGAAGAGACCCCGGGGAAGACCTAGGACACGCTGGAGGGACTATGTCTCCCGGCTGGCCTGGGAACGCCTCGGTGTCCCCTCGGAAGAGCTAGAGGAAGTGTCTGGGGAGAGGGAAGTCTGGGCATCCCTGCTTAGACTGCTGCCCCCGCGACCCGGCCCCGGATAAGCGGAAGAAGATGGATGGAAGATGGATGGATGGGCATAAACTGCATAGATAATCTAACTTAAAAATACAGATGCCAGCCTACATTATGTGCTATTAAAGTGAATAAATATAAATTGAATGAATACGTTCATTGTTTTCTATTTTACACTTATTACCAACCTGTGCAGCCTGAGTGAAACTATTCGTTTAACTGCACATTTAATTCAGTGGTGTTTGCAGTGTTTGTGCCGTTGTCATAGTTGGTGAGGCAACATTTCTCAACACTTAACATATATTTTCTCCCATATTAAGTTTGTTGGTAGGCACCAACATTGAAGCCCAAACATTTAATAACCATGCTTTTGTATATGTGGGCCAATATCTTGGTGCCACTTTCTAACTTGAAGCAGACATCTTCGCTAGCAGTTGCAGTGTTAACTCAAACTGACATTGAAAAATTAGTCCAGGAATTTAAGTAATCTACAAAAATACCTACAACACCTACAAATACCTACAGCACCTGCAAATACCCACAGCACCCGCAAATACCCACAGCACCCTAACCCAAACCGCAACCCTAAGCATAAAAACAATGACGGATTTACGGTGCATGGCTGCAACCTCGGGTGAAGGGCATATCATTCAAATTCTTTGGAGCTGAAAATCACCTAAGTTGGCGATTTGGATATTGCACATGTCAATATCGCAATTACATTTTGATTAATTGTGCAGCCCTTTTGTTTATACAGACTTGAAACATACTTTTTATTATTCTTTTTTAATAATAAATCATCATGCAGGGTTTTTACTGGCACAGAATGGGCCTTTGGGAAGTGACTATGCACGACAGTAAGCATGATTGGTCCACACACTAAAAACGTCTAAATCGTGCAGCATAGTTGGATCACGGCTACTTGCGCAAGTTATCAAGGCAGATATCACAAACAAGCTGTTCGATTATAAAGGTTTTACTGACACCAATAACGATTTTATGACAACTAATCTTTTGTCTAAATTACAATATTTGTGGATGTGGTTGTAGTTATTTGCTGGCTAATAACAATAAGCTTTGAGTGAGACCTATGGCAGCTAACGTTACAGTTTAGCAGCTAACCAGCAAAGTTGCACATGCTTTTCAATCCGTTGGTTCCTGTGTTGCTTGAAGGACAGCAATATGTCCTGACCTACAGGTTCAGCCAGGACCACTTGGAGCTTCTCTTCAACTCCATCAGAGCATCTGGTAGGGTTCATAATTTATATTTACCAGCCGCAACTCTAAGTGACTTGTATTGTTTTCAGTTTGTCGGTCCATATGTTTTTTTACTTTTGGTAACATGTTTTCTGCAGACATACACCCTAACCCTAAGACATACACAATACCTGGAAGTGTTGCAAACCATTTTGAGTATTTAGAAAAATGCCTGTGTTTGACTGTTTGCAGAACTTATCATCACTGATACAGTCTGAATTGTATGATAATGTCATTCAACCTATTTTATGTGGAAAGATCATTCAGGGGTGGCTAGTTCTAATTACTCTTTTTTTGTAAAAAAATTTTAAGCATAAAACATTTTAAAGCATGTATTGAATATCTGTGTACTATACTTGTATATCTTTTTTTTTTCCTTAAACGAATAACAACCCTAATGCCAGCCAGTTCAAGTACATCTTTAGGATGTAAAGCTGATGGCCCAGTGTGGGGTTGCTAAACCATGCAGAGGCAATGTGACGGCACAGGATGACACAGAGTCCCTACCAGCTGTCATCGACACCTCTACAAGCCTGTCAGCTGTAGATGTGTCCTCTGCAGCAGGAGGAGAAGATCTTCCATCCCCGTTTGCTGACATTCCTGCCCTAGTACATGATCACAGCTACCTTCCCGTCCACTTCGATGGTCTTGTGGACAATGCTCTCATGTACATTTCAGGTGAAGGCTAACTGAAAGTCGATTTTCCCTATAACCAAAAGTGCCATTAGTCACAATCTGGGGAAAAACAATCTAACGATTGTCCAAAAAGGGAAGGCTTAATTTCCCCATGCTTATTAATGATTATTGTTATAAGTTATGATATTACTAACTCAAATTTCAGGATTTGTTGTGCGACAGGCTCTGAAGAAGCTGTCGTGTGATGTCTGCCGTGCCAGCCTGGTGACATGCTGCATCTGCCATCAAGGACCAGAGCTACCACCTGCTGAATTTAAAAAACAATTGAGGTCTGGTGATTCCATCAGAGGGAACCGTGAGGGTCGTCAGGGCAGCAGAGTGGGTCATTCGGCAGTCATCAGGCAGTACCAGACGATCACAGCCCATCAAACTGCTTGAGGTTTTTTACATTGTCTGAGAAAGGATCGGTTCAGAGGATGTGTTTGTGTTGGGATAGACAGTAT
Source organism: Esox lucius (assembly GCF_011004845.1). Lineage (NCBI taxonomy): Eukaryota > Metazoa > Chordata > Actinopteri > Esociformes > Esocidae > Esox > Esox lucius. Next base: position 4,254,018 of record NC_047578.1, on the reverse strand, counting down.
GGAATAGACAGCCACCACCATAGGCTGTTAAAAATAATTCTGTCCCTGTTTTTTACGTTAAGGCTGCACCACATTGCCAGAATTACAATCCACAGCTTACAGAGCAACAACATGCGACAGAAACTTTATAAAACTGTCCTTTTCAAAGGGCATTAGCCCAAGGTATGTGTTTTCAAGGTACTGTCCTCTTTTACTTCAACAGTAGTGTAGTGCTCTCTACAGCATTTCTTTTTTTGGATATTTGTAAAGGGGAATCATGTACCTATTTTTTGTGTGCAAATAAATGTCACTCTTATAGTTTAAAAATAGAGACTTGTGTAATTATTCCATATTTTTTGTAGTCATTCCATATCAGAACCCCTGACATACAATCCAAATAGTCTACAAGTAACATCAGTGTTACCTTTCATTTGATTTGATATCATTATGCTTCTACACGAAGAGGTTGCCCCACAGTAAGCATTTTATTGTCAGCATTTTGTCTGACAAAGTCCTATGGGGAGTTTCCATAGGGCATTTTACAATACGCATGACCATACCTTGGCAAATAATGGTCTAAAGTACTCAATTTCATTCTATATTGATCTGCTTTTGCACACAGCTTCACAAGACCTGGTGCTAGGGCTCAGTTGTTTCTAAAGTCATATCAAGTGACCTAGAGGGCTGAAATGTGGTCAGTTCAGAGATGCTTGTTATCCGGCATAAAGAAAAAATATGTAGTAATTAAAATTATTTTATAATAGTAATTTTATTATAATAGTACAAAGGTATGTATATGTCTTGTTGCCATTCTGTAGCCTATTTATTGATTTAACATACATACCTTGTTTGTATATTCATTACACCTATCTGGTTCTGTTCAAGGATATTTTCATATGGAAGTCCATGGTTTTAATGGTTCATATGTATGCAGTGTCATAACTTTATCTCTGACGTTTATAACAAACCAAACCGTTTGAAAATCGGTAGAAAAATTTGCAAGTTATGGTTATTTAAAAAGTACATGCACCATAAAACACAATGTTACGAGTGAGCGAGCGGCCTGTGGCAAGATGGCCGCCATGTGCGGACGTCGACCTCCATTAGCCAACAGCGCGGACAAGGTATCTAGCCTTTATATATGATGTCTATGGTAGACACCATTAAGCCCGGCAAACGCGTATGTGTCAATTTGAGCGGTGTCGTCTTTTACAAGGCACATGGCCAATTAAATGCACTGTGATTGGCTGAAATATTCTTGGGGTGAGTGACAGAAATGCTTAGGGATTTTTTTTTAACTCATGTTTGACTGGTAAAATGCTTTGTGATTGGTCGAAGTAAGCCTACACATACAGTAAGTTTTCTTTTACTGTCTATGGTTTTGGTCGACATTTTTAAACACCGCGCTAGCGATCCGTCATGGCTGACTCAAGTTATGGAGGATGACACAGGACCAGATTCAAATGATATCCCAGATTATTTAGATGTACCAGCCGATCGTGTAGTTACAGAGCAGTGGATCTTAGCGATGTTTCGTGAGAAAGAAGAGGATATGCGCGATTTCTTTGGCTTCCAAGAAGAATGGAAGACCGAAAACTTTCACTTTCGTGAGAGTAATGACAATAAATGTATAAATGTCTAAAGATGATGATTATGGATAACAACAATACAAAATTAATAGGATGCAATAGACAATGCTAGCTTGTGATGTCTGATGACTGATAATACATAAAACAAACACGCTTTTTCCCTATAACTTTCTATCAGTGATGTTCACTTGTCACTTTGGTACCTCAAAAATATGAAATAATGAAATAAAAATGGATCTGTACTTATTTTCAAAATATTCTAGATGTTTTTGTTGTTTATAGATAAAAAAAAAATATTGCAGTTGAAGATTATGGCCAAGCAAGTTAGTGAAGTTGAAAGCCAAAGAAGTATCTCTCAAATGCTTTTTATTCCATGTTTTTATCTGCTATAGAGCCTGAGAAAATAAGATTTTAGTAGGCGTTGACACATTTTGACAAATATTTCCTTAGGTTATGGGAGGGTGTTTACAGAAAAGTACTTAGGCATAAAAAGGCCTTTTTTAGCAGGCGTTTTAGGCCTAAATGGGTTAAAAATGAACTTTATTACAACACTGAATGGGGGGAGGGGAGTGAGTTTGAGGGACAGGGGTGTGGGATTGGGAGAGGAAGTCAGTTGCAGAGGACTGCTTCAGAGCACTTCACCCTCTTCATTAACTAAATTAAAGGATCTGACAAGGCCATGGTAGTCTATAGGACTGTTTAACACATCAACAAACAGCGTGGCACCACAAAACATTTTTAACGAGAGGCTTGCTTCTACCAGACGTTGTAGTACATATACTGGCGAAAGAGGGAGAAACCTTGGGTAATTGCTCTCCTTCTCTCTCACACACATGTAAAATTAACACTGTAACATTTACAAAACTAAATTAGGAATGCAACCAAGCTCAGAACCAATGTGCCTACAGGGCCATACGCGAACAGCAATGAGCTCAACACCACTGAAGGCCACAACGAAGTGGAAAGACAACTTTTTAGGGATACAGATCCATTCTATGACAACAACCTTAATAGATAAGCATGGACACACTGACACTCGTCACCATCTATAGCAATAGATCAAGCACAAAAATATGACCAATGCACGGACCAGCACCACAAAGGCAGGATGATAAAATATGCTTTCACTCACCAAGGCTGAGGGCTCACTTGAAGAGGAAGGTGGCACAGCGGTTCTTCCTCTGGGCAAACTTTTCGATGACTTTGGGAAGGAAGTCATGTAGCTGCTGAATCAGCTGGCTTTCGATGGACAACATGGCCAATGCGTTGAGGCTGTCCCATGGTATTGTGAGTGAAGGTTTTTACTCTCTTCAAGGTGGAAAAGTTCCTCTCTGACTCGGATGTCGTCATAGGTGTTATGATAATTTTCAGCAGAATGACGGTCTCAGCAAAAGCCTCCTCTAGGTTGTTCTCATGGATGGATCTTAACAGAGACAGGGCCGTCTTACCAGTGTGAAGCTCAGTGTGGTGGGACAGAGTGGTCAGCTCAGACTTCAACTTTTCCTCGTTTCCTAGAGGCCATAATTGTGGGAAGAGCGAGCTGTCAACCAACTTGGCAGCGATCAGGTGGTCACTTTGTGAAAACCTCTGCTCCACCTGGGAGATGACTGTGTCGCATGCCTCCTTCATTACCGGCGCTGTGTTGGTTACTCGTCGGCCTGGCTCGTCTGTTCCATCGTGAACGGTGCTTCCATATATTCTGGACATTCTCCTTGAAACCGATGAGCGCACTTCTAATCCCAGATGCGTCAATGCTCCATTTTTTGTTGTATAAAACATCAACTTCTGGCATAAGGAAGAAAAAGAATTCCAGCAGCTGCAGAAAGGCTCGATCCCAGAGTTTTTTGACAGGCCGTATGCCTCACTTATAGTGGCCTCATCCCATTCTGGTTGTGTGCGTATGTCCTCCATACACAGGAGCAGCGCAGTGCGGTTTTCCCAAACTGTATTGACAGTTCTACTTTTAAAGTTCCACCGTACAGCGGGTGGCCTTGGAATGAGTCTCTGTGTTGCCACAGCAAGTGCCACAACACGTTTTGGAGCGCCAGAGAAAAAGGTGGCAAGAGCAGTTAAATCTGCAAAAAACACCTTCAGGATTGCTCATCCTTGCTGAACAAAGTTGCTGCAAGGTCAGGTTCAGCTGGTGAGCATAGCAGTGAACAAACTGGGCATGTGGGTATGTCTCTTTCAGTCTGAGCGATCACCTTTTCTCTCAGCTTCAGTGGTTCCAGCACACCCTTGATGTTATTAGAGAGGCCAAGTTTAGTTTTATCTTCGACTTCCACAAACCTCACATTCTCGAAAATGCATCTGGGGAGTACACCGACTCGTCGTGCCCCCGCAGTGCGGTTTCACATTTTCCACACAGTTTAATACATGTTATGATCTGATTGAGAACGTACCTGTTTTCCTCCACCTGTTTGTTATTCTGCTCAATGGAGAGCCTGCATGCACTGCAAGCGTATTCATATTTTCACATGTACAATATACATTGCATTGTGAGAGTGGGGCTAGCCCCTCATTCACACTTAGCCTATGGCCTACTACTGCGGACTCGAATCGGCAGAACGCAGTCTGAAGCAGCAAGGCAGGGACCAATGACAATGAAATGAAATCCTTACACAAATTATATGCATTTTAGGAAGTTGCTATATTCATAGATAATACATTATAGAACGTAATCTTCGAGAAATAAAAATATCACAATTTTGTTGCAGTTCTTTCTGTTGACAACAAGTGGGGCTGTGCCCCACCTGCCCCTAATGACCAGTCGCCGCTGAAACCTATTAGGGTGGAATGAAGCATAACAAGGTGAAAAGCAATAACACCTTGTAATTAAACATAACATATGCATCAAAATACATGCATATATTATGTCAATACTGACAGTCATTCATTTGATATCTTTTCTGACATTTCCACACTGTTAGAGCCATGTTCCACACTGTCAGTGCATATTCCTAACAGGATGGAACCTCACAAGCTCGACCTTTTAAGGCAGAGTTGGCCATAGCTCTGTGAGTGAGCACAATTCCCTCACTTCAAACTTAATCGTGATTTGATTTCTCATTTAAACATAGTATAGAATTATGGAACTGTCACGTCCTGGCACGGCAGAGTTGCAGAGAAAGAGCCATATCTCAGACTGGCCAATACAAAGAAAGTATTAAGATGGGCAAAAGAATACAGACACTGGACAAAGGAAAAACTCTACCTACAAGGCCAGCATCCCAATTGCCTCTCTCACTGATGACATGGAGACTGGTGTTTTGCAGACACCGCTTAATGGAGCTGCCAGCTGAAGCATCTGTTTCTCAAACCAAGTAGTAATATATATGTCCTCTCCCTTAGCCTTCCACACCCTTTTCTATTCTGGTTAGAGACAGTTTGTGCTGTTCTGGGAAAGAAGCATTACACAGCTTTGTATGAGATCTTAATTTTCTTAACAATTCCTCTCGTGGGGATGCACTTCTCAGAACAAGAATACTGAGGAGTTTCAGTAGAAACGTCTTTGTTTCCGGCAATTTTGAGCCTGTAAACAAACCATATTCTCAACTAGTCAAAAGAAGGCCAGTTTTATTGATTCTTTATCAGTACAACCATTTTCAGCTGTGCTAACAAAATCGCATTTGGGTTTTCTAATGATCAATTATTGTTTTTAATTGATAAACTTAGATTAGCAAACATTGGAAGACAGGACTGATGGTTACTGATAACGGGCCTCTGTAGGCCTATGAAAATCAGCCATTGCTGGCTACAATAGCAATTTATAACTTTAACAATTTCTACACTGTATTTCCAAAAGTGACCCCAAACTTTTGAACGGTTTTTGAACATCAATATATTTCTATGTTTAATATTTCAAAATTTTTAGAGTTCACATTTCCAAAAATACACTAAATAAGAAATTATATTTCTCTGGGGAAAGAAAGGCTATGCCTTCACAGGAATTACATGGCTACAGCCAAGAGCCATGGACTTAAAATAGTTCTGGGAAACCAATCAATTTTAGAAAGAACATTCCCTTAGTTGCATTCCTGTTGCTAATCAACAAAAACAGTTTGGGTAAAAAAATCTATCCAATACTGTCAGGAAAACATAAGTTTGGGGAGGACAGTGACAAGAACAGAGAAAATCCTTAGTAGTCCTGTTAAGAAGAATACATGGGATTTATTGAGAACATCCGGAAAACAATGTTCAGTTAAAACAAAATATAGCATGAGGCAATGAGGGTGACAAAGAAATGCTGTTGTAGGGCCAATTGACCTCATTCACCAATATCTTCCTAGGTTTTTTCTTAAATTTGTTATTGAGAAAGATCCTAAGATACAGTATCTCACAGAAGTGAGTACACCCCTCACATTTTGGCAAATATTTGATTATATATTTTAGTAGTAAAGTAGTGAGTGTACAGCTTGTATAACATTGTAAATTTGCTGTCCCCTCAAAATAACTCAACATGGCTAATTGGGCCCAATTTGGACATTTTCACTTAGGGGTGTACTCACTTTTGTTGCCAGCGGTTTAGACATGAATGGCTGTGTGTTGTGTTCTTTTGAGGGGACAGCAAATTGACACTGTTACACAAGCTGTACACTCATTACATTGTAGCAAAGAGTAATTTCTTCAGTGTTGTCACATGATCAGATATAATCAAATATTTGCAAAAATGTGAGGGGTGTACTCACTTTTGTGAGATACTGTGTATTGATAGTTATTGCATTATTGTCATTCATGTATGATGTCTTCCTACTTTCAAGCATGGTCTCAATTCATATGACTATTCCAAGTACTAACATACAAGTATTACTGGCTTGTAAGCAGTTAAAACGACCAGGGGCAAAAGCCATACAGTTCATAGATGCTATGTAAACTTCATAAGAAACATTAGTGAGTTTAACACAATGCTATATGGTGTCCAGATAAATATTCTAACTTGGCATGATGTTAATGCGCGAAAAAATTATTTAATGTTGAGACGCAATTTTATGATAAAGTAGTATGTCGCAAAAGGTCCCAATGCCTTCTTACTAGCTTACTATATACTAAACTGTATGTACTTCATCATCACCCGCCAAGTATGTACTTGCAGTAAATTGTATGAGATTTGAGATTCAGACAGAAATTCAAAAGAAAAGTCAAGAATGCCCAAACCAAAATCTAAAGACTGCGGAGCACTGGACTCCAAATGTAAAAAAAGAAAAACAGTAGTTCTGAAGTGGAGGTTCTGTTGCAGGAAGTGAACAGCAAAGGAGCTGTCATATTCAGTAGCGTTGGATCAGTAGTGGATATAAACAAATAAAAAAAGACACATAACAAAAATTACGCCATTACTCTGTATCGGGAAAAGGGTGCACAACTGAGAAGGTAAAAACATTTCTGATCTCAAATCAAACTGAGGCAAAACAATATATTGCTAAACACAGAAAAATGATGTACATTATTATAGCAAATACTATAAATGATTGATTCAATTCTATATATTATAAAATATTCTTCTTAAGAAGTGTTGGTGATTTAAAAGATTGATTGAATATTAAAACAGGTTGCATTTTTTTATTAAAACATTTGCCTAGGCAGCCTGATTCCAAACCAGTAATTTTGACCTTTAAGAGAATATTCAAATGATGGATTAGCAAGTAGAGCAACTGAGGCCGAGGTTCAGACTGCAGCTTTTTCCTAGTCTTAACTGGATTATGTGCTTTGCTTGGTTGACAACAGGATTTGACTGACAGGGAAACACACCCATTCATTTTTCTGTTGTGTCATGTGGAGATCAAAAGAAGAGGTGAAGGAAAATAAAGCAGATTACAGGTGGGGAGAGGGGAGTTACAGAGTAGGGCTGACCCGCGAGAGGGGAGTGGTGGACAGAGAAAATGAGAGGGAATAGCAGAAGACAGGAGCAGAGAAGGGGCCGAAAAAAGAAGGGAAAAGATCTGAGAGCTGCAGATTGAAAAAATATGTATTCTGGAGTTTACAAGGAGAGACGTTTCAATCTGAGCACACCTGCATATTTCAGCTGGACCACAATCTTTCCGGAACCATTTGTGTTGGTGGCTGAGCAGAGATATCTCCCCTGGTCCTCTGGCCCGACACGGTCCAGTCTGAGGGATGCGTTGCCATCCGCAAGCTGGGAGTGGAACAGTTTAGTGCGGTTGTGGTACCTCACACTCTGGCGGTCAAGCTGGTCCGTTCCGTAGTAGAAGCTGTGTACCACCTGGGAGTCCTCAACCCTCTGCCACGTCACCACCAGGCTCGGGTCGACACGGTCAGAGCTGGCAGGGAACAGACATTTCAAGATAGCTGGCTGTCCATAGATGGCTAACACTACAGGCTGCGGGGTCCGTACTTTGAACGCGGCTGCAGGGAGAGAGAAGAGAGTGTGTGTAAGGCAGTGTTTGTCCGTGCGTCTTTTCTGACGGAAAGTTAAACACCTGACTCTATGAGGCCACTGAAGGCCCCAGGGCACTGGTTGTAAAAGTTCGTCGTTACTGTTTGGGTTCGTCGTTACTGTTTGGGTTTGTCGTTACTGTTGGGGTTCGTCGTTACTGTTGGGGTTCGTCGTTACTGTTTGGGTTCGTCGTTACTGTTTGGGTTCGTCGTTACTGTTGGGGTTCGTCGTTACTGTTGGGGTTCGTCGTTACTGTTTGGGTTTGTCGTCACTGTTTGGGTTCGTCATTACTGTTGGGGTTCTTTATTACACTTAATACTTCTCATGTTGCAGTAAAACATTTCAGCTGAGTTTTATTATTCTGCATTTTCCCAACATGAAACCGAGGTCATATTACTAGAATTTATCAATTAAGTGTCACAGTTTCAAATATAAAAAAAGTTTAAATGTAATTGTATCCACACAGTATGTTGGTAAAATCTGAGAATTGGCCAGGGGTAACAATATCTTTGCCAGGCACTGTGCCTATTTCTTTTGACAATAATAATTAAAGAAAGCCCTTTGTATAAATATATAATTGGAGTATGGTCTATAGGTACGTGGGGAATACAATTCAAGGGGGTATAGGCTTTCTAGAGGCAAGATTTTCAATATGAAATCCTATTATAGAGGTCTATTATAGAAATTTACTGAACTGATGTATTGATTAATTATACCATTTTAAAGGAGAGTGAAAAATCACTAGCCACCTCTGTGTTGATAGTAAAGTACTGAGTTCATGTCTTAATACTGAGCTAAACTAATCAAAGGAACAAGACTAGGCTGACGGAGACCATAGACTCATTTTGTGTTGCTCAAAGGTTATTTTGTGAGATGTTGTCACACCTTCTTGCCCATACAAAAGGAGGTGTTTCTGAACTGTACGGCAGACAGACTGTCACTGATCTTGAGTTAGTGTTTTTCTGTCTCTATTTGCAAATATTAATAAACTGTATTGGTGTTGAAGAGCATTTTGATCTCTGTCTTACCTGCCTTAAAGGGTTCTGACATTAAATGTCTATGACAATTTGGGGCTTGTAGTCCTGGATCCTTATCCTGATTGTCTCTTGCTGTCCTCCTAAACAGGTTAACCCTGCACCTGCACATGTACCCAGGATGGACCGGCAAGAATTATGCAAGATTCTTGTGGTGTGTGGACAAGTGGACACTTGTGTCTCTGGGAGTTGTTAGGTTTTCCAGAGAAGGGAGCTTTTGTTCGGTGACGGATGCATAGCCTACTGGGCAGATTGGAGAACTATGGATAAGACAGGCTCAGTTGAGCCCCTCTGTTGAAGGAGGGAGGGCTCCACCCAATTGAAATTTGCTATCACATGTTGAGTTGTTAGCTGGCACAATTGAACATAGCTGCATGATAAATTAGAAATGTGTACACTGATTATCTACACTGGTAAAATATAATCCACTGGTTTTCTTACAAATGTTGAAATATTGTTTTTTTTCTCTTTCCTGGCAAGGATGAGTGGTGGAAGGGAGGGTCCACGTGGAAATTACATTCAAGGTTACTGATAAATTATGGGCATGAGAAACTTAACCCAATGCAAAAGTGCTGAATAACACTGGACAACTGATAAGACGTGGTGGTAGTTACTGATAGGCCCCACACACTTCATGCCAGGAACTGTTCGTGTGGCTGTCATAGACCCATGAACCATAGTGGAGGAACATAGCATGTAAGCGTACCATGTAGGACAAACATTTCTTATTGGAGGATAATATACTGTGTAATGGTTGGCTACGATAACTGAACGCTCCCTTTGTGTTTGGCATGAAAGACTGTAAACTTTGTAATTATTGGAGAACATGTAAGAACTATGGATGATCAACATCAAAGGACTCATGCTAAATAAAGATTCTCCCCTGACTTTGGTTAAATCAATGACTCTGTTTAATGGATCAAAAGTGGACAGAAGCTAACATTATGAACAAAACATTGTGTCATATGAGGACTGCATTTAAATCCAATAGAGTTCTGGCCTATAAAATAGAGAAAACCAGCCAGGAAAAAAAGCAGGTTAAATTAGAAACATCTTGTTTTAGATTCTAAATGGGTTTGGTTTAATAATACAGTTTTTATTTGTTTGTACTCTGTGATGTGTTTTGATAAAAAAATAGAGTACAAGCTAAGACCCAGTATCTCTATTCCTGTGTTGATTAGAAATAAAAGGAATTGAGTGCATCCAACTTATAAAGTAAACTTGTCTACACGTCTGTAACACGTCAACTGTAACACGTCAACCTACTAGTCCAGGAACCCCTATTACATCTATTAAGATGGCTTTACTTAATATCAGATCTCTCACCAACAAATAATTATTGGTAAATGACATTATAATATCTTACAACCTAGATTTTATGTTTCTCACTGAAACGTGGCCAACAGAAGATTGTAGTGCTGCTGTTGTTAACAAGACAGCACCCGAAAAATGTGGTTATATGAAAATGTGTCGAAATGGTAGGAAAGGAGGAGGAGTGTTCAAAGATACATTCCAGTGCAAAGAAAATACACTTGGTATTTTTTTTTTCTTTTGAATACCTGTTTTACATTGAAGGGTATCCCCAAAACGTTTTTAACTTTTAAAGACCTCCATGATATTCTGCAAATGTTATTGATGATTTTGCTGAACTACTCTCTGTTATATCAGTTGATTATAACTTGTTTATTATTACAGGGGATTTTAACATCCACATAGATAATAATATGGACAATAATGCCAAATAACATTTTGACCTACTTAACACTTTTGATCTCACTCAACATGTGAAAGAGCGTACACACACTCAAGGTCACATTCTAGATCCGGTTATTTCTAAAGGTCTCGATATTTCCTCTGTCATGGTTAAAACTTTGCCCTGTCTGATCATTTCGGTGTCTTTTTTTATTCACTGATCACCCCAAATTAAGTTAAGTTATGTGTTGTGTTAAGTTTCTCATGCTCATTTCCTCTCAGTGTCATGGATCATGTTGCACCAGTAAAGGTAAAGAAAACTATGAGTAAACAGAAAACTATATGGAGAACCACCATGATGGTAAGCGCCCTGAAAAGAGAATGTAGGAAAGAGGAACGTAAGTGGAGGAAAACTAAACAGGGCCAGGCAGCAAAAGTTATCAGGAATGATCAACAAGAATGTCTACAATACCCGCACTCTATTATCATCAACAAGCTTACAAACCCCATAAAGCAGATAGCAGAACTCATGTCCACTGTGAAATGTACTGAATTTCCGTGTTTCTTTAGTGAAAAAAATTCTAATTATTAGACAGACAATCAGAACTACACAGTCTAACAAGAACACTGTACCGTCACCACGACCACCAAGACATAACAATTGATTAAAATCTCATCTAGATGGCCAAAGTTACTTTGTCACCATTGGTAATCATGAATCTGATAGGATGGCTATGACATGCGGAGTTCTACAGGGATCGGTTCTTGGACCGCTTCTGTTCAATCTCTTAATGCCACCTCAAGGCCAAATTCTACAGAACAATAACATTAACTACCGCAGCTATGCCGGTAGTTAATATATATGGCTCTCAAACCCTATGACAACCGCTCAATAGACTCACTGTGTCACTATATATATTGTGTGAGGGTGTGACATCATTGTTTCTTTCCATTATTAAGCGCTGAACACAGACTCACAAAGTTTGGCCAAATAAATGTCAGTCTCTGGCATGCCTGTAGCTAGAGTGAACACACATCAACATCTCAGGGGATAGTGCTTTTGGAATGCATTCCATTCCATCTTGCCCCTTACTATGACAGCTTTGAGAGCTGGCAGACATTGATCCTGCTCTGTGTGTGCTGCTTCCTTTGGGTGAGCAGCTAACTGGTGACATCAATCAAGCATTATGTAATGGGATGTCTTCAAAACCTGACTGAGAGACTTAGGGTCAAGGCATAATCACAGCTTCCCCGGCTTTTAACTATCACCATGTTGCTGATCCAGTCATTAGGCTCTGGGGCTGGGTGACCGTCTCAAAAAATACTCACTGCATTTTTTCCCCACATAGGACTGCAAGATTATCTCAAACTGGTGGCAGAGGACGCCTTTTCACACCTCGACAGGAGGAGGCTATTTGCACCATGGTCCGAGCAAACAGTGCCATAAGACTCATGGAAATACAAAGGACCATTATAGAAGACAACGATGTCTTTGAGAACATCCATACGGTTAGCATCTCAACCATCGACATGGTGCTGCATAGAAACCAGATGAGTATGAAACAGCTGCACCGTGTACCATTCCAAAGGAACGAGGACAGAGTTAAGGAGCTACGGTACCAGTATGTACAGGTAAAACATATATACAGGTGCTGGTCATAAAATTAGAATATCATCAAAAAGTTTATTTATTTCAGTAATTCCATTCAAAAGGGGAAACTTCTATAATTTATACATTCATTCCACACAGACTGATATATTTCAAGTGTTTATTTCTTTTAATTTTGATGATTATAACTGACAACTGGACCTAGGACACGCTGGAGGGACTATGTCACCCGGCTGGCCTGGGAACGCCTCGGTGTCCCCCCGGAAGAGCTGGAGGAAGTGTCTGGGGAGAGGGAAGTCTGGGCATCTCTGCTTAGACTGCTGCCCCCGCGACCCGGCCCCGGATGAAGCGGAAGAAGATGAATGAATGAATGAATGAACTGACAACTGATGAAAACCCCAAATTCAGTATCTCAAAAAAATTGAATATTGTGAAAAGACACCTGGTGCCACACTCTAATCCGCTAATTAACCCAAAACACCTGCAAAGGCCTTTAAATGGTCTCTCAGTCTAGTTCTGTAGGCAACACAATCACAGGGAGGACTGCTGACTTGACAGCTGTCCAAAAGACAACCATTGACACCATGCACAAGGAGGACAAGACACAAAAGGTCATAGCTAAAGAGGCTGGCTGTTCACAGAGCTCTGTGTCCAAGCACATTAATAGAGAGGCGAAGGGAAGGAAAATATGTGGTAGAAAAAAGTGTACACGCAACAAGGATAACCGCACCCTGGAGAGGATTGTGAAACAAAACCCATTCAAAATTGTGAGGGAGATTCCCAAGTGTGAGTGGACTGCACTGCTTGAAGTCCAGTGTAAAGTTTCCACAGTCAGTGATGGTTTGGGGTGCCATGTCATCTACTGGTGTTGGTCCACTGTGGTCTGAGGTCCAAGGTCAACGCAGCCGTCTACCAGGAAGTTTTAGAGCACTTCATGCTTCCTGCTGCTGACCAACTTTATGGAGATTCAGATTTCATTTTCCAACAGGACTTGGCACCTGCACACAGTGCCAAAGCTACCAGTACCTGGTTTAAGGACCATGGTATCCCTGTTCTTAATTGGCCAGCAAACTCGCTTGACCTTAACCCTATAGAAAATCTATGGGGTATTGTGAAGAAGATGCGATTCGCCAAACCCAACAATGCAGAAGAGCTGAAGGCCACTATCAGAGCAACCTGGGCTCTCATAACACTTGAGCAGTGCCACAGACTGATCGACTTCATGCCACGCCGCAAGGAGCCCCAACGAAGTATCGAGTGCTGTACACTTTTGTATTGGTCTTAAGTAATATTCAAATTTTCGGAGATACTGAATTTGGGATTTTCATTAGTTGTTAGTTATAATCATCACAATTAAAAGAAATACACATTTTAAATATATCAGTCCGTGTGTAATGAATTAATATAATATACAAGTTTCACTTTTTGAATGGAATTACTGAAATTAATCAACTTTTTGATGATATTCTAATTTTATGACCAGCACCTGTATATATATGTAACCACTTTACAGCAACATGTTATAGTGATACATAGTACAGTAAGCATAAACTGCACACATTTCCATTGCTGTGGAAGGAACAAGCAATATATGTACATTTTATGTCACTCTTCCTTACCAAACCAAATTCAACTGTGTGTTCTGGGATATAGCGTATAATGGAGTTGGAATCAAGTGAACCCTCTCACAACTTTGTATACATGGATGAGGCTGGCTTCAACCTGACCAAATGCAGAAGGCGTGGTGCGGAATATCATTGGTCACAGAGCTAATGTGGATTTGCCAGGCCAACAGGGAGGAAATATCACCATGTCTGCTGCTATTTTGGAACATGTTGTCCTAACCCATATTCCCCTTATAGGGTCACACAACATACCCTGTAGAGAGTTTTAGAGAGGATTTGCCAAAGCGACTGAGAAAAACTAAATGTGCATTTCAAAAGGGTTCTACACTGATGTTTAGTTTTAAAGTCAGGTATTAATTATACATTTATTTAAACAACCGCTTCCCACATATAATTATGGCATGCTGTTAGATCATGAGTCAAGACATTTTCTCCTAGCAAAGTACATGACATAACCTGTAATATACAAGAGCCCCATATGTAGCAAAAAAGTAAATGTAGCAAAAAAGTATACACATTTACAAACAAGAAACATTATTAAAACATATTAATTTCCTTCCGATAACGTTGGGGTTACGTAGGATCGTTACCAAACAGGTACGTAAGTAGTTACATTGTCAGTACGTGTAATTACGCTCCTGCGACGTGCTGGGGAGGTGAGGAAGATGACCAATTATGTGGTCATGCATTTACCTTCGGATTGACACAACGCTGTGAGAACAATCCATTACCAATCCATAACGTCACGGTTGGTCGTGGTTACCTCAGCTGTTAGCTGGGCGGTTGTTTGGTTCAATTGAACGTCTGCTAGCGGAGGCGTACCCCGACTGCTCAGTAGCCTACTCTCTGTTAGTTTGACGTGGTCCCAAAAAAGTTGATCTAGAAAATAGCATTGTAAATACATGTTTGCAACAGATACGTGGACGCATAGGCTACACTAAATAATGTAGTATTTGATTTTTGATTGTAATGATAAAGATAAATCAAGATGATTTCTCGTCTTTTAACTTGACGAAAAGTCAGTTATCGTCACCTATATTGTTAGTTGCATCAATATTATTCAGGTATGAAAGAAAAACGATTGTTGTTGTGCCAGGAAATTAAATATATTTGGCAGTGTAAAGATAGTTTTTAGTCTCGCTACCAATTGCTCAATCCTTATGATAATTCCAAGTATAAGACACTATAATTACTCAATATGCCATTTAAACGGCCAGTTGCAAAAGCCAGTAAACTTAATCAGAAACGTAGTCAGTAGTTTAACAGAATGTGGTGTCTGGATAAACATTTAAACTTGGCGTGATGTTAATGCACGACACATGATATTATGTTGATACGCAATTTGATGACCAGGTAGTATGTCCGTATCATTCCCAATACTAGCATACTAGCTCACAATATTTTAAACACCAGTCCCAGTCCAGCGAGGAAAAGTCCAGCGAGGTATAGGCTACTTTAATTTTAGTTCACTCGCCCCGCTGAAACCTGTCCCTGATACTCTGCTCTGCGCATTTGATAAATACTGTAGACCTTGAAACTTTACAAAGCATTGAATGTAACGTCACACTCTTTACTGTATAACAGAATAAGATAATAATAAGCTACTGCTAACACATTTTGATATGACAGGTTGCAGGTTGCAGATCTGCATGGTGTTGTGGCAGTAAATGCAAAACACCATCAAACGAGTGTAGTTGTCAGATAATCCGACACATTCTCTCTCTCCCTATAGATGAAATACACAACTATTCCTTAACATGTTTACAAACGTTAAGGGGAGAAAACTGAATTTAAATACACAAGGAACATCGACAACACGGTATTCTACATTTATTGCGCATCTTAATGTGCGTACATCTTATGTAAACGTGTTTAGCAAGTCAAAACTTACCGGTTATCAGAGCGACAAAAAGCAGAATATATATCCAGTTAAACATCTCAAACTTTTAAGTGCAGTTTTGAGGCGAACGAACGTCTATTTTGACAGGTTGTTTTGACAACGATTATCAATCTGGACGAAAATCTAAATCAAACTGAAACGATGGTTACTAACCCCATTTCTGTGAGTGGAGCGTCGCACATAGGGGCTTCGCTCCTTTTGGTTTACCCTCTCTGCCAATCGGCAGTCACTGAACATTTTAATATGCAAATAGCATTGCTCTAGGCCATCTGCCCCATGGCTATAAAAGCAGTGCACACACCACAATCTGCCTCCCGACATACCTTTCTCCACGAGAAAAACAGTCAGTGACAGGTCAGGGTATGAACCCTATGGGCGATGCTCCACTCATAGAACTGGGGTTACGAAAGTAACCATCTTTCTATATCGTGAAGCTTTGCCCATAGGGCCTTGGCTCCTATTGGTTTAGGGCAAAGCGAGCGAGCCCAAGACGTACTCCCTACCTGTCACCCACCTCACAAAAAGAGATATGTGCCCACAGGATGGCTCGGGCGTGGAATAACCACACCACCCAGCTGCTTCCATCCGGCTCACACCAAGCACATCCGGTTGCGCGCTGACCACAGCCCCCAAACGAATGTACCCACAACACCAACCAATCCGGTACCTCCTCAATCAGTCTCAACTGAATCGGAGCGTCCGAGGCCAGCCCAGAGAACACGCCGAGACCCGGACTCTGCGCCCAAGTAGACGCTCAAGCACATCAAAGGCGAGCGTCCCACACACAAGTGCACAGGCATAACGGAGCTGTGAACGGACCCATACCAATGAGCCGTCCCAGTAGTTCAACGGACCCAACTCACACCCCCGACTCAGCCACGCTGAGCACAGAGTGGGCCAACGTGCCTGTGGCCATGTTACGCAAGTAGAATCGGACTAGGACGCGGCAGCACAGATGTCCTCCACCCCCACGCCCTTAAACAGGCCCCGAACCCACCAGGCGTAGGGACACCACGTGACGTGTAGGCAAAAGCAATCGCCTCACACAACCAAAGAGACCATCTTAGGGCCACCGTGATACACAAAGAGTTGGGGTGCGGACTGCACCACGGCCGTGCGCAGCACATACTGTGCCAAAGCGCGGACCGGGCACAGACGATGCAACCTCTCCTCCCTCGCACCCGCATGGGGAGGGGGAGAAAACGCCCACAACACCATCTTCATGGAACGAAACAACGCCTTGATCACCTTGGGCAGAAATGCCGGGTTAGGGAGCAACACTGCCCTGCTGCCATCACCATTAATGGTGTGACAACCAGGCTGCGTTGTCAGCGCACATAGGTCACTGACCCTCTTAGTAGAGGTCAGGGCCAACAAAAGGGCCGTC
Organism: Esox lucius; assembly: GCF_011004845.1. Taxonomy (NCBI): domain Eukaryota; kingdom Metazoa; phylum Chordata; class Actinopteri; order Esociformes; family Esocidae; genus Esox; species Esox lucius. Next base: position 4,236,812 of record NC_047578.1, on the reverse strand, counting down.
TTAAGGGACAGCATCTTCAACGGTATCTGGTCAATAGGTTCAAACGCCGCGTCACACAGTGCCTCCAGAACCAACGCCAAATCCCACTGAGGCAACGTCCGCCGGGCCACCGGTCAGAGACGGCGGGACCCGGCCAGAAACCGTTTAACCCTTGGTAGCCTATGGGGCTTTCGGCCGGGTTTCACTAGTGGGACATTTTGGGTCCTAGATTCATTTCTGTAACAGATACAACCTATTATGATGTATCCTTTTAATAGCAACCCCTCTGGCTACAATAAAAACACATAAAAACAGACTTCTGGGTCACTATTTATAAAACTCATCTGTTTGAAAGGCAAAACAATTTTTTCGGAAAACATTTCTGCCATTCAGCGTCAAGATTTTTTTTTGAAAGCATTATGAGATTTTGTGTCAATGGTATTTCCTCATACTTTCATGCCTTTACTATCAAATTACACTGTAATTGGGTTGAAAATAATGAAATAATTATATAATAGAAGGTAAAAAATATAGGCACCCCCAAAAAATTTGGTTCTTCTACCTAGAAATAAAACATTATGAAATAAATAAATAAGAGTGAATGTAAAAAACCCATGTAATGGGTGTAATGACTCAAAACGGCCACTAGCACTAGATCGCTAGTTACGTTTGGACTTATATATTTTATAAACTCAGAAAAATTACCAACTTCTTCCCAAAAAGTCAAGAACATCCCCATACTATTTTGACTAAATATTATTTTTTATATCTTATATATAATACAAACGATGTATTATGGTTCAAAACATCATATATAGTGATGTACACGCATGTAATATTCATAGTAGTGTACAAATGAGCCTTTCTAACATACATTGGCAATGTCGTTGCCTGGTGAAAGGTTCTCATAGCAACCCAAACTATACAACTATACAACCCATATTATACACGGAAAACCCCAATTATACACGGAACACTTCAGGAAAGTGGCTACAAATAATATACCATTGGAATCGGACGATTATGGCGAATCTATTTTTCGAAATATTTATGCAAATGAGCACTGTCCGCGGGATCGCGGACGTCGACCATGGTGACTAAACACAGACACGCCTTTGAAACCCTCATGACATGCCGAAATAGCACAAGCATACACCTTCAGTGTGCCAGGGGACCTTTGCTGCTCAAAGAGAGTCTGCAGGAACAACAGGACACTGCCGATGTTACAACAGAGGGGGTCAACACCCCTGTCCTCACACCAGCGGGCAAAGACACCCCAGCGGCTAGAGTAACTAGCCAACGTTGAGGCTGCCCTTGCGCCCTGAATGGTCGCGACCACTTCCGCAGTCAGGCCCTGACGCCACAGCCTGGCCCTTTCAGGAGCAAAGCCCGCAGTGGCTGGCCCAGCACAGGGAACGCCCCTATCGAGCCGTTCGCCTGCGACAACGGCCTGTGGCAGTAAGGGATCAGCCACGGCGTCCCCACCGCCATCTGGACCACCTCCGCAAACCACAGGGCACTCAGGCGAAAAGGGCCAATCAGGATGAGCGACAGCCCTTCCGTTCGCACCCGAGACATGACAGGGAGAATGCACTGCAGAGGGGGAAAAGTGTACAGCAGCACTCTCGGCCACGGCCGATGAGCCAACGCGTCCACGCCAAGCGGGGGCCTGTCCTGCACACGCAGAGAGTACCACAGGGGGCAGTGCGTGTCCTCCCGGGACGCGAACAAGTCCACCTGCGCCCTCCCGAAGCGCCTCCAGAGCTCGGCCACAATGTCGTAGTGAAGATGCCACTCGTCGTCCCGGGTACCCCCCCGGGACAACAGGTCTGCGCCCACATTGAGTTCTCCGGGAATGTGCAGAGCCCTCAGTGACCTGAGGTGCACGTGAGCCCATTCCCAAATCTGCACCGCCAACAGGTGGAGGGGCAGAGACCTGACCCCGCCCTGCCTGTTCACGTAGGCAACCGCCGTGCGTTTGTCTGACCACACTAGCACGTCCTGGCCCAGTAGGGCCGGTGTGAAGTGCAGCAACACACGCCGGATCGGGTCTAACTCTAGCCAGTTGATGTGGTGCCCCGAAGAAGGCCACACGCCCCTGACCGAGCCAGACGGGCACGTCCCGCCCCAGCCCGTCAGGGAAGCGTTTGTGAAGACCGACACCCGTACTGACACTCTGCCCATGGGAACCCCCCGAAGCAGAGTGCGCGGGTCCCTTCAAAAAGCCAGGTCCAACTGACGCCGGTGACGCACCGGGTCCAAACGGAGGCGGGCGAACCAACGTTGAAGCCCCTCATGTGAGGCAAACCCAGCGGTACCACCGCGTGAGCTGAAGACATCAAACCCAGGAGAGACATGATGGCGTACACCGACACCATGCATGACGGCTAGACTTGTGCCAGGGCCCGCAGAGTGGCCTCTCTCTGCGTCTTGGACACCCGAGCCCTCATAGAGACTGTGGATAAATGGAGCCCCAGAAACACCACCAGTCGGCTGGGCTGAGGAACACTCTTCTTCCAGTTCACCGCAAATCCCAGGCGAGTGAGCTGAGTCACTAACCGGAACGTGTGGACCCTGGCCTGCTCTGCCGAGTGCGCCAGGACCAACAGGTCTTCCAGTTAGGCCAGAACCCTGACCCCCTGACCTCTCAATGGTCCCAGTGCAGCCTCTACGCACTTGGTGAAAGTGCGGGGAGCCAACGCGTACCCGAACGGAATCCTCGTGTACTCGTATGCCTGGCCCTGAAAGGCAAACCGCAGGAACTTCCTGTGGCGCGGTAGAACAGGAACATGAAAGTAAGCATCCTTCAGATCGATGCTGACGCAAAAATCCCCGGGATGCACACATTCCAGGAGATGCTTTGTCGTGACAATGCGAAACGGTCGCTTTGACACGCATTTGTTCAGAACGCGCAGGTCCAGAATTTGTCGCATGCCCCCCGTCTTTTTGGGGACCAGGGACACCGCCTCCTTTTCCAGAAGGTCTGCAATTTCCCCCTGTAGGGCCGCGACCTTCACCGGAGACGTCATGACGGTCTCCACGACCCCCGAGAACGGGGGGGGGCTGGTAGTGAAACTGCAGCGCGTACCCCTTTCTCAGCGTCACGTCCAGCCACCCCGGCAGAGTGCACAGCCGACGCCACTCTGAGTAGAACAGAGAGAGTGGGTGAGCACGCAGCTGAGGGGCTGTGGTCAGCCATTGATTGTATGCGTCCTCTGCCCCGACCGCCGCGGGAGAGCTGTCCATAAACAGCCAAGCCGGGGCACCCCCGAAAGGGATAGGACGACGCACGTGACACCTGAGTCGAGCCGTCCGCCTCCCCACTGGTTACAGCCGTAACCAAGGAGACAGAGGCCCCGGCAGAAAGTGCATCTGAGCCTAGCTGACCCTCTCCCACAGAGGGACGGGCAAAGAAACCTGCCCTGTCCAGTGGAAAACTGCCCGGCCCCCCATCCCGGCCCGCCCCTTCAGGGTCGACCAGGAAGGAAGTCACAGACTTATGGAGTCGGATATCCCCGACCTCAGGCAGAGACTGAGGACGGGACGCCCGCTCACTAAACATACCCAGGCCGACAGCGGCCGTCTGTAATGAGGGCTCACTCAAAGGTAAATAAGGTGAACACACAGCTTTATTTAGACCATCAGAGGAGCACCCCACCAAACGCACACAGTGTGGGGAAGCATCCGAGGGACACTTCCCCTCAAAAAGTCAGGCACGCCGCTTCTTAAAAGGCGGAGCCTTATGACCCTCGTCGGCGTGGAGGAGGAGGAGGGGACACCCTCTGGGGGCGAGGTTCCCTCACCTCCCGTTCTGCAGGACGCGCCGCGTCTTGTTCTGTCAACCCCGCCGCTTTAGCACGGCAATGCTGAGCCCGGCGTCGTAGGCGACCCCCTGGCTTCCGTGAGGCCTCAGCAGGAGCAGAGGACGCTGTCGAGGAGGAGGGGACAGGCAAGAGGGGCCCCAAACAGAGACACTCCTCCCTTTCCCTCTTCTGGCGCACCAGGGCCTCAGTGACCGTTGCACCAAACAGGGCGTCCTCCTGAAGCGGAGCATTCAAGAAGGGAACCTTCTCCGGCTCCTTCAGGCACGTCAGTGCCAACCACAGGTGCCGGACCTGAACCACCGACGTCGCCATAACCCTGCCAGCCGACAGGGAGTTGGCCTGGGTCAGCTTCAGGATCTCCGCCGGAGACAGAGAGGTGCGGCCCGCCGTCATCCTGGCCACAGCCGCAGCCAGAAGGCCCACATTATTGCAGGCCACAAGGGACTGCACGGAAAGGGCGTACTGTTTCTCCTCCAGGCTGGCGGAGAGACGGTCCCTCACTGAAGGCAGAGCGGGGCACTTGTCGGACCAGGTGCTCAGGCCCGGAACCAGCGAGGACGCCAGAGAGGTTTCCAGAGGCGGAATGCCCTTACTCAGGGACTCCAACCTTCCCTCCCTGGCCGTAAAAGGTGCGCCCCACGCCTCCTCTGCGTATTTGCGGCGGGCCCGCGTCCATCTGGCAGCCTCGAAAAGGTCATCCCCTTCCTCTGGCACCGGCATGGGGATGCGCAGGCGCCGTGCAGCGGCAGAGATGGCAGCGCAGAAGTCCTCCTTCGCTGCCAGGGGGTCGGCAGTGAAGGAGGAACTGTCCACAGGGGTGGCGACGTCCTCCTCCGAGCAGGACGAGGAAGAAGAGCTGGAACGCCGCCGCAGTCCCAGGGGTAGGCGGAGCCATCACCAGGCCGGTCTTCTCAGCCGACACCCCCAACTCCCGAAAGGAGTCCTCCTCATCGACAACATAGTGTATATGAAGCTAAAAAATAAATGGATCTTGCCTGCTTGCAAGTGACAAGTGCATCATGGATCTTTAGCTAGTTTTGACCAGGCTCACAGAATGAAAAAAATGTTTTATTTTGGTGGCATTGGCCAATTTCCCGAGACAATAACTAGGTTTTGAAGCATTCATTCAATTTTGTGTGTGAGCTACTACATTTTGCCGACATGCAATATAGTTGTGATGTCCCATAAAACAGTTACGTATTATAGCCTGTAACGGTAAATAAAAGAGCCTGCAACATATTTAACTGAAACCACTCAGAGTTTGAAAAGCAAAAACATTTATTTTAACGTCATCAAGCAAAATCAATTATTTCACAAAAAATTATCGAACAAAGTATATAGGGAAGGCTTTGTGCTGGCAATTTCTAAAGTTCAAACAATTTACCAAAATGGTAGGTAAGATAGAGGAAGACTCAGTTGCACAATAAAACTGTTTTATTCTTGAAAGGAGAGAGTACACAGGTTACCATGTAACGGTGAATAATCTCTAAAGCATTTGGAAGTACATTCAATACGTACGGAGGAATGGGTGGGGGTAGGAATCTGCATAGTCCTACCACATAAACAACATGTTCCTTAACCATCCTACCCATTGTTCTGTATCTACCCACATCCTGCTAAAGATTTACATTTACCTCAGCCCCTCATACTTACTTTCTCACAACACAACAAAGTGACATTCCTTTTCTTATTTAAACAGGGGAACACAATACTTTAATCAATAAGAAGAAATTTCCCTGACAACAGGCACAATCAAAATATATTTCAATCAATCAAAATTTATTTATAAAGCGCTTTTTACAACAGCAGTTGTCACAAAGTGCTTTACAGAGACACCCGGCCTTAAACCCCAAGGAGCAAACAACAGCAGTGTTGAATTTCAGTGGCTAGGAAAAACTCCCTAAGAAGGTCGAATTTTAGGAAGAAACCTAGAGAGGACCCAGGCTCAGAGGGGTGACCAGTCCTCTTCTGGCTGTGCCGGGTGAGATATTAAGAGTCCAATTGGAATAATAAATAAATTTCTCTTGGCTAAATCCAGAGTATATTCGATTTTAGACTAGGTCAGAAGTATGACCAGGTGGACAAGGACAGGAACAGCAACGGTCCCCCCAAACCAGGTAATCCGCAGGTGTGGACCAGGACCTCATCTCCTTCTAAAATTTAAAATTGGAGGAAACTGAGAAAAGTTAGTAGTACATCCCTCATGTCCCCCAGCACAATAATATAGCAACGTAACACCTTGGAAACTGAGACGGAAACTGAGACGGGGGATGTAAAAATCACAAAATCACTTCTACCATCTTCAAACCACGCTTTCTCAAAACCAACCTCCTGACTTTCTGAAACCTTCGCCGAGCAACGCAAGTCGCTCATATCCATAAACTGGGCCAAACCCGTTTCTACTCTATTCATAGCCTTAGTTACCAAATTATGTGAAACAGCTCTAGGCCCTGTTCTTTCTAAAAACCATGAATAACAATAATCAACAGGCTGCACACTTTTTTGAACTGCTTGTAAGCCATTACGTTTAATTCGCATGCCTTTGTCTGAACAGTCTAGCATGATCCCTAACTGTGTCCTCAGCTAACAAATTAACTGGAAAACAATTGGAAAACAGAAATAAATGTTTTGGGTAACGCTGACCCTCGTCATCTACAACCGACAGAGGGGTAGTAAATCGCATTAAGTGTCTGCATGACATCAATATATGCAGGGTCATGTGATGGATTGATCTCATCAGTAGATGTGTCCTGTCCTGCCCCCTCTGACTGTCAAAACCTCTCCTCTTGGTAGTTCTCGTTCCTACGTGTTCCTCTTGTATTATTCACTGCAAATCCACCGGAATTAAAATTGTGTCTATTACTTTGTCCATCTTCTCTTGTGTCCTTTTCAGGACAATCGCGAACCCCGTGTTCAATCGAACCACAACGATTGATCAATTGGGGACTTCGCACCAAGGTCGGTCGCGAGCCAAGGATAAATATTCCGGGCAGGAGGGGGACTATCTTGAGACAGCTTCGGCGGTATTTCTGCCCGTGGTTCAGGAACTGCTGCAGATTTTCACAGTGGGCCAGCAGTATAAGAGGGAGGTCGGCCAGAAGCAGGGCAATCTAGGTCCACATCCACTCTAGTAGGAGAAGCCAGAACACATTGATCAGTAGTCCCTACACTACTATGCCTAAATATACTTTCCACATACCATAAGCTTTCCAATCGACTTTCCGTATTTTCTTAATTTTCCCCTGCTCGTATTCCTCCAACATCTCTTTCAACACATGCAACTGTCTTTGGCTAAAGCTGACATTCTTTGGAAATCCCAAAAAGTCCAAACACCATACTTATCTTTCATTATCTCTGCTGGCCCAACGTAAATACAAGGGGACGATCAGTGGTTTACTGCCGCACTTACCCATGTTCAGAAAACCTGGTAAAAAATGTTAACGTGGTGAAAAGCAAGATCTATTTTAGTCTAAATAATGTGCCCTAACACATATACTTGCGCCCTAATACAAAAAGGTGCCTTAACACTCTTATACTTACGCCCTAACACACACTAAGATGCCTAACACTCTTATACTTACGCCCTAACGCACACTAAGGTGCCTAACACTCTTATCTCAATTAACGTGCCCTAACACCTGTTAATAGACCCGTCGGCCCATAAGTGAGATATTATAACTGCACATTTAAAACGGGCCCTGACACATATCCCAATGGCCTATTCCCGACTGTATTGTGCTCTTATCTCCAAAATTCAATTTCCTCTGAAAACCTGTACTGATCAGGCACGAGTCACAGCTCCAGTCAGGCACTCCTTTTCAACCCCTCAAAGGATAGCCCTCTTTCGGGGGAGGCTTGAGCTCCAGAGACCTCACTCTGTGCATGGTAAGCCTGTTGTGGAAAAAGACTCGAACCAAGCAGGATTAGGATCCCAGACAAGCCCCCAAGGTGTGATGGCAATTTCTAAAGCTAAAACAATTTACGAAAATGGTTGGTAAGACAGAGGAAAACTCAACTGCACAACAAACATTCAATACTTAGAGGAATAGATAGAGGAATGGGTGGAGATAAGAATGTGCATGGTCATACCACATAAACAACACATGTGCCTTATCCATCCTACCCACTGTTGTGTATCTTCCTCTATCCTGTCCTAAATCACATTGATCTGCATCTACCCCCATCCTGCTAAAGTTTACGTTTACCTCAGCACCACATACTTCCTTTCTCACAACACAACAAGTGACATTTATTTTCTTATCTAAACACGGGAACACAATACTTTAATCAATAAGAATACATCAGTTCAAGAAATTTCCCTGACAACAGGCACTCTCCACTCATCTCTGATCACCTGCGAGCAGAATATAAGAGGAGAGATGGAAAAGGATAAAAGCACAGGAGCACTTAGAGGAGAATAATAATAATAATAGATTAATACATTATATTAATATATTATAAAGATATCATTTTTTAAAATGTTTATTGTGTTAAGCTTAGAAAGTCATCCCTCTCCTCCCATGCCTGATCCATGGTCTCCCCTGTCTCCTCTCCTTTCCATTCCTCTCCTCCTTTACCTCATCCATCGTCTCCCCTGTCTCCTTTCCATCCCTCTTCTCCCATACCTCATCCATTGTCTCCCCTGTCTCCTCTCCATCCCTTGTCTCCCATACCTCATCCATCATCTCCCCTGTCTCCTCTCCATCTGTGTACATCCAAGAATTGAAGCACTGCAACATCTCCTGGCTTGGGACAAAGTCCTTGCAGCAAATCCCAAGTCTTCTTAGGCCGTAGTGAACGCACAGTATACTACTGAGAGGCTGCGGGCCCGTTATGTTCCGCAGTTTGGATTTCACAAGTCCATTTGTGAAAAAAACATTTTAGTGTCGGCATTGCTCGGGGTTAAAAACCTTTAAAGCACTGCTCCCCCCACTGCTGTCCTTGTAGTTCAGAACTTCGACCTAGAACTGTTCTGCTTGACAGTCATCCTTTGTTTTCCACTCCTGGACGTTGATTGCCCGATACAGTGGATCCAGAGCCCAGAGATCACCCGTGTACTGTACCGTGCACAGACCTTCCGAGGAAGAAAAAAAACGCGACGCACATCACCAAGGCCCACGTGAACGTCACCAGTGTAGGGCACTAGATAGCAAAGGAGCATGTGCTCTGCACAGGTTGATCCTTATCTGTGCCTGTGCCTGCCTGTGTACATTTTCAGCACTAACTGGGGTTTGTTAAGTGATAGAATCACCAATGGGCTGAAGTGTGAGGGATTTTTCTGTAAGTTGCTTATAGTCACACGTGTTATGAATATATCAATATGAATGTTCAATGAATCACTTTATGAAATATTATTAATATTAAATCCAGACACACTGACAGCGACTTCCCAAATGATATACTCCGCCCACACACACACCTGGACAGTGAGCTCTCATCATGATATGTACATCTTGACCCGGGGGTCATCATGAGTGGCCTCCTCAATATAGTATCATCCTGTACCTAGACAGTTATGACTGTGTTGAGTTCATTGGAAGTATGACTCAAAAATGAACCATAAGGTTGTCATGAGTTAGTAGTTTTAATTAAGAACACTCAGGAAGAAACAGAGAACAAAGAAGAGGGCCCCCATCTCAGGGGACTCTCAAAAGGATGGTCAGATGGCGTTATGGGTAAACGTTTTTGTATAAAAGCCATTGTCCCGGACTTAGAATGTGGGTGTATCTGCAGAAGGGCCTGGCTTTGATGTCTGTCATTCTTGTATGATTTTCATTAAAGTCTATTGGATTCACAAGTTCCTGAGTTGAAGTGCTTTTTGTTTTAGTCGTTGTGGACTTGGTTTTCCACGACAAATGATGCTGTTGACTTCCATGTATTGACATTTGCTGGGAGCCTATTCTGCCCCTGCTTTGCTGCTTCCAGAAGGAAGTCCCGGCATCTGGGATAGGTTTGGCAAGATAGGTCCAGTTGGGGATTTGTAGTGGAGTGAATTACACTACAGTACCAATGTTATCTGCACCCCAGAATAAAAGAGCAGATAGGGTTGCCTCCCATTCAGTGAAAAACCTTAACATTACTTCAAAACAAACACAGCATTAACCTTTGTGTGATGACCTTTTTTCTTCTTTATTTTAGTCATTTAGCTGACACCCTCATCCTGAGTGACATACAGTAGTGAGTCCACACATCTCCAACCTGATCCCCTGTGGAAATCAAACCCACAACCTCTGGATATTCAAAGCAAGGCAAGTTATTGTATAGCACATTTCATACACTGGGCAAGTCAAAGTGCTTTACATATGAAAAAAATATATAGAAATGCATTTTGCATGAAAGACAAAGCATACATACAAAACATAACATTTAAGATGGCTAAAATATGAATAAAAGGCAGAAGAAAACATAAAGGTTAGATTTTAAAGTACTCAGTATCGGAGTAAATCTAAGATTTTCTGTCATTTTGTTCTAACTCTGTACAGCATAATGACTAAACATTGCCTCACCAGCTTTTTTTCCTTCCTGACTCTCGGAACGGTTTGCAGACCAGACCCTGATGACCTGAGATGTCTAGAGGGTTCATACCCTCTAGAAAGGAGGTCTGAGATGTAACTTGGCCCTGAAGTATTCAGTGATTTATAAACAAGTAGTAGTATCCTAAAAATCTATTCTATGAGATACAGGAAGCCAGTGCAGAGACCTAAGAATTTGTGTAATGTGTTCAGGTTTCTTAGTTTTTGTTAGAAATTGAGAAGCAGCGTTCTGAATGGGCTGCAATTTTCTGAGGGGTTTTTCAGAGACCTAAAAACAGGCCATTACAGCAGTCCAACCTGCTGGAGAAAAAAGCATGGACATGTTTTTCTAGAACTTGTCTGGACATAAAACCTCTAATTATATTTATGTTTTTAAGGTGATAATAGGCTGATTTTGTTAATAATTTTATGTGGCCATTGAAATTCAGATCAGAATCCATAACTACCCCAATATTTTTAACTTGTCCCTTAGGGGACAGTGTGTCAGGGTAATTATTGTTTGTCAGTCTCTTTGTCTTTGGCCCAAAATATAATTATTTGATGATAATCTCATCTAGTCATAGTGACAGGATGAGGGATGTACTTTGGGTGTCATCTGCATAATTAGGGTAAGCAATTTAGGAGGAATGTGTTTGTGTGGAAGCACAGACAGTCATTCTTTGGTCGTCTTAATGACCTAATGAAAAAGGCACTCTTTTGAATAATGTAATTCTGCGATCGCTCAACTCAACTTGCAGAATGCAGGCTATTCATGTAACTAGTGACAATTACCAAAGAATGTGCACAGATGTTTGAGCCCAGCAGCAAGTGCAGAGGAATTGATCTGATTTCAAACTACCACATTGTGACCTTGGAAACCTTTTGTGGGAAGATGTTCAAGTCACGAGGACACACTGGGTCTATTTGGTCTGTAAAGCATAAATAAGTGTTGTTTTTAGCCACTACACAGTGCAGCGAAGATTATGTTTGTAACATGAATTGGTAGGTATGATACATTCCACTGAATACTAACTCACTGTTCTGGGGGGGCTCCTGTCCTCTGGATCATGCAACATGTTGAATAAATCAAAATGGAGGGAGAAAGGATAATAATACATGGAAACAAGCAGGGGGGGCAGGCAGAGTACTGCTTCAACGGGTACAGTTGCTGTTTTGCCATGTTGTTGTCCTTGGTGGTGGTGATAGTCCACAGCATGTCGGTGGCTATATGAACGCCTTTGAAATTCAAGCTGCTGAGTCTTCCTGCCACAGCCCTGCTACAGCCCTGCCACAGCCCTGCCACAGCCCTGCCACAGCCCTGCTACAGCCCTGCTACAGCCCTGCTACAGCCCTGCTGATGCGAATCGGACGTGTCATCAGCCTTTTTTTTGCTGATATTGAGGGTGTGGTTCTTTTGTTTACTCCCTCCCTGAAGGCTGACTTAACCAACAGGCTGATACATTTTTTTTATATGAATCCTGCACGCAAAATGAATAGCTATTGTTAAACTTCTCTCTTTTTACATTGTACTAGAATTTATTTAATAGTGGTTAATTACATTGAGACATTGACTAGAGAAATATTTAGTACTACTGATTACATTTTGGTCATGCAGTTCTTAATTTGTACTACCCCATACAATTTAATTCTGCTTGACAGTGCAGTAGCTTCGAGGTTGCTTTCATTGAGAATGTTCTCAATCACCTTATCTGGTCAATTATAAAAGATTTGCTATTAACAATTGTGTTGGGCTGGCGTGCTTAATATTCAAACAATTTATACACTTCCCACAACTCTAGATAAAAAAGACTGTGTACCTTTATTCCTCAAAACCCGCACAGCAACTTAACCAGTGGTAAATTAATAATGAGTGTGTTAAAAGTGTTTCCGTATATGTGCTGTTCCAGTGTTAAAACACTTTTGAATAATTCCCAGAGTGCTTTGTCTTTTCAAGTAAGTTTTCAACCCCATGACTTCAACTGTTACTGACAGGGACGTACATGTTGTTATACTTCAGTATATCCCAAATGTGGATGTTAATTGTATGTGCTCAAATATAACTTTACTTCAAAAGTGCCACTTATGTCTGGGCTGTTCCATGGAGAGGTGTGGCCCACCCTGCTCACAGTAGAGCCATTTTCAGAGCTACTGTATTTGGTTCATCCTAACCTACAGATATGGTCTCAGGAGAGAAGTGGTGTTTTGAATGTTTATTCTGAGTGGGGTTTTCTATTTGTCTATTTTGCAGAAAACATTTCACCATCAATACATTTGATTGAATGGACTAGTTAAGGTTTCAGCAGTTCACTGGTGAAACACGTGTTTTTTGTGGTTCATTTGGGCTTCAGCAAAGGCGATGAAGTGACTACAACTGCTTGACATTTGCTAAAGTTAGTTTGACAGAAGCTACTGTACTGTATATTAGCCTGTTCTAACTAGCTCATCTACTTTTTCTGAGAGACTTCATGGATATTTTCATATATACATATATTTTTCATATATACAATACCATTTAAAACAAATTACCTTGTGAGTTTATTATTATTATTTATACACCGATCAGCCATAACATTATGACCACCTGCCTAATATTGTGTAGGTCCCCCTTTTGCCGCCAAAACAGCCCTGATTCGTCGAGGCATGGACTCCACTACAACTCTGAAGGTGTTCTGTGGTATCTGACACCAAGATGTTAGCAGCAGATCCTTTAAGTCCTGTAAATTGTGAGGTGGTGCCTCCATGGATCATACCCGTTTGTCCAGCACATCCCACAGATGCTTAATTGGATTGATGCTCAAAAGAGCTTTGTGTCAGGGCACATTATCCTGCTGAAAGAGGCCAATGCCATCAGGGAATACCGTTATCATGAAAGGGTGCACATGGTCTGCCACAATGCTCAGGTAGGTGGTATGTGTCAAAGTGACATCCACATGAATGGCAGGACCCAAGGTTTCCCAGCAGAACATTGCCCAAAGCATCACACTGCCTCTGCTGGGTTGCCTCCTTCCCATAGTGCATCCTGGTGCCATATGTTCTCCAGGTAAGCGACGAACACGCACCCGACCATCCATGTGATGTAAAAGCAAACGTTATTCATCACACCAGGCCACCTTCATCCATTGCTCCGTGGTCCAGTTCTGATGTTCATGTACCCATTGTAGGTGCTTTCAGCAGTGGACAGTGGTCAGCATGGGCACACTGACTAGTCTGTGGCTACCCAGTCCCATAGGCAACAAACTGCGATGCCCTGTGTGTTCTAACACCTTTCTACCAGTATCAGCATTAACTTTTTCAGCAATTTGAGTTACAGTAGCTCAAATGTTGGAGTGGACCACACGGGCCAGCCATTGCTCCCCACATACATCAATGAGCATTGGTCGCCCATGACCCTGTTGCTGGTTCACCACTTTTCCTTCCTTGGACCACTTTTGATAGGCACTTACCCCTGCAGACCGGGAACACCCCACAAAGGGCTGCAGTTTTTGAGATGCTCTGACCCAGTCCAGCCATCACAAATTGGCTCTGGTCAAGGTTGCTCAGATCCTTACGCTTGTCAATTTTTCCCTGCTTCTAACACATCAACTGGGAGGACAGAATGTTCACTTGTTGCCTAATATATCCCATCCATTGACAGGTGCCATGATAACAAGATTATCGGTGTTATTCCCTTCACCCGTCTGTGGTCATGATGTTATGGCTGATCAGTGCACACATACATATATATCATCATCATCATCATCATCATCATCATCATCTTCTTCCGCTTCATCCGGGGCCAGGTCGCGGGGGCAGCAGTCTAAGCAGAGATGCCCAGACTTCCCTTTCCCTAGACACTTCCTCCTGCTCTTCCGGGGGGACACTGAGGCGTTCCCAGGCCAGCCGGGAGACATAGTCCCTCCAGCGTGTCCTAGGTCTTCCCCGGGGTCTCCTCCCGGTGGGACGGGCCCGGAACGGTCCCAGGAAGGCGGTCCAGAGGCATCTGAAACAGATGCCCAAGCCACCTCAGCTGACCGCTCTCGATGTGGAGGAGCAGCGGCTCTACTCTGAGCTCCTCCCGGTGACCGAGCTTCTCACCCCATCTCTAAGGGATCGCCCAGCCACCCTGCGGAGAAAGCTCATTTCGGCCGCCTGTATCCGGGATCTTGTCCTTTCGGTCATGACCCAAAGCTCATGACCATAGGTGAGAGTAGGAACGCAGATTGACCGGTAAATCGAGAGCTTTGCCTTGCGGCTCAGCTTTTTCTTCACCACGACAGACCGATACATCAACCGCATTACTGCAGAAGCTGCACCGATCCGTCTGTCAATCTCCCGTTCCATCCTTCCCTCACTCGTGACCAAGACCCCTAGATACTTAAACTCCTCCACTTGAGGCAGGCACTCTCCACCAACCTGAAGTGGGCAAGCCACCCATTTCCGACTGAGGACCATGGCCTCGGATTTGGAGGTACTGATTCTCATCCCCACCACTTCACACTCGGCTGCAAACCATCCCAGTGAATGCTGAAGGTCCTGGTTTGATGGGGCCAACACGACAACATCATTCGCAAAGAGCATAGACGAAATCGTGTGGTCCCCAAACCTGACACCCTCCGGCCCCTGGCTGCGCCTAGAAATTATGTCCAGAAAAATTACGAACAGAACCAGCGACAAAGGGCAGCCCTGCCAGAGTCCAACATTAACTGGGAAAAAGTCTGACTTACTGCCGGTCGGTCGTACAGGGACCTGACAGCCCTTAGCAAAGGACCCAGGACCCCATATTCCCGAAGCACTCTCCACAGGATGCCGCGAGGGACACAGTCAAATGCCTTCTCCAAATCCACAAAACACATGTGGATTGGTTGGGCAAACTCCCATGAACCCTCCAGCACCCCTGTAGATGGTATAGAGCTGGTCCAGTGTTCCACGGCCCGGATGAAAACCACACTGTTCCTCCTGAATCCGAGGTTCTACTATCGGCCGTATTCTCCTCTCCAGAACCCTGGCATAGACTTGAGGTACTCAGGGCGGATCCCATCCACCCCCGGTGCCTTGCCACCAAGGAGTTTCTTGACTACCTCTGTGACTTCAGCCCGGGTGATGGACGAGTCCACCTCTGAGCCCTCATCCTCTGCTTCTTCAATGAAAGACATGACGGCGGGATTGAGGAGATCCTCGAAGTACTCCTTCCACCGCCTGACAACATCCCCAGTTGAGGTCAACAGCTGCCCTCCTCTACTGTAAACAGCGTTGGTAGGGCACTGTTTCCCTCTCCTGAGGCGCCGGATGCCTATATATATAAATAAATGATGTTTCCATTTGGCAAAATGGGTGTGATATTAGAAAGGAAAAACCATACATGCCATATAGTTTGCAACTATGAAGTTGGATGTGTCCAACTGAAAAAAAATTACATGTAATCTTGCTGGTACTAGGTGAACACTGAAACCCGCTGCTTACTGCATTAATTTGAAATGGTATTGTGTAATTTATAAAATGGTATAGAGCTGAAGCATCGACAGGCACCAAAATGTTAAGCCCATATAAGTTATTTAACTGTAACTTGAATATACAGCTCTGGAAAAAAAATTTAGTCCACGGCACCTTTTTCTTTCCTTTCCAAAAAGTCAAAAAGGGAGGTTTTGAGTGAGGAATAAAAGGGTTAAAATTAAGAAAAATGCTAATTGAATGCTTCAGTTCCTCACTCAAATCCTTCCTTATCAACTTTTTTGGAAAGGAAAGAAAAAGGTGCAGTGGTCTCAATTTTTTCCGGAGCTGTATTAGGGTAAAAAGTCAAAATAACAAAACTTGTGTCAAGAACCAATTATTTCCAGACCTAACTGTATATTGTCGACACAAGACAGATTTGCAGCATCTCACCACACCCCTTTCCTGTATAACTATTGATTCCTGTATAAGATTTTTCACTGGTTACTTTGTTGTGGTGATTTATCTCTTCTTGCAAGTTAAAATAATCTGCTATTGTGTACTTGAGATTTGCCTCTGTCTTGCCAACCACTCTTATTAAATGGACCTTTGAATTTCCATCACAGAAAACAACAAAGTATGAAATGGAATGAAAGTGGCTTCATTCAGTCTTGTAAGGGTTAAAGTGCAGTCTCTCAGCTTTAATTTGAGGGTATTCACATCCAAATTGGAGGAAGGGTTTAGAAATTACAACTCTTTAATATGTAGCCCCCTCTTTTTAAAGGGACCAAAAGTATTTGGACAATTGACTCAAAATCTGTTTCATGGACAGGTGTGGACTATTCCTTCCTTATTTGTTCACCAATTAAGCAGGTAAAAGGTCTAGAGTTGATTCCAGGTGTGGCATTCACATTTGGAAGCTGTTGCTGTGAACCCACAACATGCTATCAATGCAAGTAAAACAGGCCATCCTTTGGCTGCAAAAAGAAAAGTTGGCCAAATTAACAGTTTGGTACATTATGAGAAAAAAAATAAAAACAGTGGTGGATGACCATATGATCCTTTCCATGATAAAGAAAAACCCCTTCTCAACATCCAGCCAAGTGAAGAACACTCTCCAGGAGGAAAACATATTATCCAAGTCTACCATAAAGAGAAGACTTCACAAGAGCAAATACAGAGGGTTCACAACAAGGTGCAAACCATTCATCATAAGCCTCAATAATAGAAAGGCCAGATTAGACTTCGACAACAACCATCTAAAAAAGCCAGCCCAGTTTTGGAACAGCATTTTTTGGACAGATGAAACTAAGATCTACCTGTACCAGAATGATGGGAAGAAAAAAAGTATGGAGAATGCTTAGAATGGCTCATGATACAAAGCATACCACATAACCTGTAAAACACAGTGGAGGCAGTATGATGGCATGGGCATGCATGGCTTCCAATGACACTGGGTCACTGTAACGGGTGGTGGTAGTGGAGGAACCAGGTGCAGGCGAATATGCTCAACGTACGGGTATTTAATGAAAAACAAACACTGAGCATACTAAACAAACGTAATGAAAACAAAGGGGCTGAATCTTTAACGAGCAACCGGAAACACTCACCGGTTACATGTACCATACAGCCAGTACCAACAATGCTCAACAAATGTGGGGAGCAGAGGGGAAACATTTAAACACATTTAAAAACATTTAAACAAGACAGCTGCAGTAAAGGCCTCACAAAGGAAGAAACCCAACGTTTGATGTCCACGCGTTCCAGACTTCAAGCTGTCATTGAATGCAAAGGATTTTCGACAAAGTATTAAAAATTTACATTTTATTTATGATCATGTTAATTTGTGCAATTACATTTGAGCCCCTGAAATAAAGGGACAGTGTAAGAAAATGGTTTCAATTCCTTAATGTTTCATAAGATATTTTTGTTCAACCCCTTGAAATTAAGCTGAAACTCTGCATTTCAATTTCATCTCGGTTGTTTCATTTCAAATCCATTGTGGTGGTGTACAGTCACAAAATTATGAAAATTGTGTCTGTGTTCAAATATTTCCGAACCCAACTGTATGTTCCTTTTATTTTTTTCCATCCCTAGGTTTTACCCGCAGGGCAGGCTGCCCTTCCTTTTCCCAGGACACTAAAGGACTTTGTAAATGACCTTTTCAACTCAGATGGGCGACATACTTTCAGAACAAAGATACACTGATAGTTATAACTGAGGATCCAATGATCTACTGATACCTTTTCAAAGACAAAATCCCCTCTCCCACATTTACGACACTATCATCACATCTGGCATTTCTTTTCTTGTCTAAACACAGACTGTACTATACAATCAGCTCTATACCTAACTAGAAATATACACTGTGGAATACATTAATACATTAGCTCAGTACTTTTCCAAAACACTTCACACCAACTCTGTGACCAACCTGCCGCCTACAACATGGCAGCTCGCCATACACAACACATGCAGGAGGCTCCTGTTAGCCTCCTGCATTCCGCACGTCTATCCTGTGTCAGTATTTACACAGGTGAATCCATAGCCTACACCTTTGCCCTCTGGTAAAACCAGAAAGAATGTCTCACAAGTTGGGATCCATATGGAAGCTAGACAAAGTGTGTCCAGAAAGAAAAGTTGGCCAAATCAACAGTTTGGTACATTATGAGAAAAAAAAAAGAACAGTGGTGGATGATCATAGGATCCTTTCCATGATAAAGAAAAACTCCTTCACACCATCCAGCCAAGTGAAGAACACTCTCCAGGAGGAAAACATATCATTATCCAAGTCTACCATAAAGAGAGGACTTCACAATAGCAAATACAGAAGGTTCACCACAAGGTGCAAACCATTCATCATAAGCCTCAATAATAGAAAGGCCAGATTAGACTTTGCCAAAAAACATCTAAAAAAGCCAGCCTATTTCTGGAACAGCATATTTTAGACAGATGAAACTAAGATCTACTTATACCAGAATGATGGGAAGAAAGAAGTATGGTTAGAACGGCTCAGGATCCAAAGCACACCATGTCATCTGTAAAACACGGTGGAGGCTGTGTGATAACATGGACATGCATGGCTTCCAAATGGCACGAGTGTTTATTGATGATATGACAGATGACAGAATCCAGATGGGCTCAAACTAGCTGTTATTTTGGCCTTCAGGAAATGACCAGCGACCACACAGCACAGTTTGTCCTGTTTCATCAGGCAAACAGAACTGAAACAGATTTAGACCTTTCTATTCCCTATGTACTACATGAATGAACATTAGCAATTCTTTATGTATATATGTGAGTAATACCCACCCATGAGTGTGTTTGTTATTGACAGAGACATGGTTGTTGCAAAATGTAAACTGTATGTGACACAAAGCAGGCATGCTTGTTGGGTACTGACTGGACCAGTTATATGCCATTAATGGCCAACCACTTGGTGAGCCCCATGATATAGGAGAAGGGGACTGTAAGACTACAGCTGGCAAAAGGGTTCTAAATATTACCAATTTCTCCAGAGAGATGCCTGCATATTTTCACATATATACGGACACATACAAAATATCCAGGAAAAAATATATTTTCTGATTACAGTAGAAGTGCAGTAATTGGCTTGTATGTACTTGGAATTGCAACTTTTTCATTCTAATGGAGTTCCTCACACAGGGCACTTTGTATACCTGCTTCATTTGGATGTAATTTCTCCTTAGAACACAATCAATTGTGGAGACAGCATTGGTGAATATTGTGGAATAGTTGATTGTCCTGTATTATTCTTTGCTGAATTTCTTTGAGGTGGAGGGGGTTGTTATGCACCACCGTGTCAACAATGGTATGCTCTTGTTCAATCGAAAATAGTCTTATCTGAAATGTGCAGATAATTGAAGCCATTGTGGATCTGTTTATGTTGGGCTGATCTCTCTGCCAAGTTTCTCTCAAGGTAGGGACATTATTTATAACAATTTGGTCAATAAGGGTGGCTCTGATTTCATTTGAAACTGTCTGTACTCTATCCTTCTACCTGTCCTCCCTCCTCTCACGCCTTGTCCTATCCTTCCTCTCTGTCCATGTCTTCTTATATTTTCTTCTCTTGCTCTTTCCACTATACCATTGCACTCCAATCCCTCCTCCCTCTTCTCCTCGTCCTGCATCCTCAACTCTTCTTGCTTCTTCTCGAACATCCTCAGCTCTTCTTCGTTCTTCTCCTACATCCTCAACCCCCTTTTTGCTTCTTCTCCTACATCCTCAGCTCTTCTTCGTTCTTCTCCTACATCCTCAACCCCCTTTTTGCTTCTTCTCCTACATCCTCAGCTCTTCTTCGTTCTTCTCCTACATCCTCAGCTCTTCTTCGTTCTTCTCCTACATCCTCAACCCCCTTTTTGCTTCTTCTCCTACATCCTCAGCTCTTCTTCGTTCTTCTCCTACATCCTCAACCCCCTTTTTGCTTCTTCTCCTACATCCTCAGCTCTTCTTCGTTCTTCTCCTACATCCTCAGCTCTTCTTCGTTCTTCTCCTACATCCTCAGCTCTTCTTCGTTCTTCTCCTACATCCTCAACCCCCTTTTTGCTTCTTCTCCTACATCCTCAGCTCTTCTTCGTTCTTCTCCTACATCCTCAACCCCCTTTTTGCTTCTTCTCCTACATCCTCAGCTCTTCTTCGTTCTTCTCCTACATCCTCAGCTCTTCTTCGTTCTTCTCCTACATCCTCAGCTCTTCTTTCTTCTTCTCCTACATCCTCAGCTCTTCTTGCTCCAGCTCCTCTTCCTATACCCTCTACTCCTTTCCTGTCATCTCATTCTACCTCCTCAACTGTTCCTCTCCCTCTGCCCTGTCCACCACCTCTCACTCTTCAACATTATTAAACATTCTCATTCTTCTTCTCCGTTGTTTTTCTTTTCCCCTTTTCTAGTTGTTGTAATTTAAGACAGAATTTGAACATTTGCCCTTCTTGTGTTGTGTGTATTATTAAAACACCAGATAGCAATGTGTGGCTGATTGGAAACAAACCATTTGCAAATGAGAATTTAACAAATAAAAGAGTTTCGTTTGTTGTGTTTGGAAACATTTTGTAAAAATTGTTTCTTCCTGATATATTGTTTGTCCCTGATATATTGGCTGTATGAACTACTTTGAGAATTTTGTGCACAGTGTTTTGAGAAAATGATGCATGTGATTTGTAACTTATATTACATTTACAATCTGTTTAGGACAATTACAAAGTGTTCAGATTACCATGTGAACTGTTTTGAGAGCAGTTACCTGTGTTTGGAGAAATGTGTCAAATCGATTGAGAAAAACTGTGAATGAAACAGACAACCTTAGGCTTTACAGCCTGCAGACAACTTTAGTTGTAGAGCCAAAAACAACTAAACTGATCATTTTAAACTGAATGGAGTAAAACAAAAAAACTGGATGAACAACAGCTGGATGTATATATTTCAGTGTACAGTTCCTGGCAACCATCCATTTCTGGGAAGAAAAGCTGAAGTAGTAAAAACAACCCCACTCCGGTGGCCCAAGTTTCTATTCTTCACCGCCTCTGTTTCCCTTTCCCAGGCATTTTTCCTTTTCTCTTTCTTTCTCTTTTTCAATGTTACGATGAAGAGAAAGGCAACAGTGTGAAAAGGAACGTTTCTGGAGACAGCTGCTGTGGACGCCTGGACATGGTGGTTCACTGTACATATTCTGAACTACTGGAGCATTAACAGAAGCTCAACTGCTGAGGTCTTGTTTTCAATGTGTTCATTCAACTGGCTTATTTGACTATTTCAGCAGAGTGAGTCAGAGCCAGTATACAGTTAGTGATCAAAGAGATGAGTGCAGGATGCAAAGGTGTGTTATTAAAGGGAAAGTGTGGAAGAGTCATCTAAACCTGTTTAGTGTCATTTGTATTAGTGCTGCACACGGCTGCTAGAATCCTAACTAGAACTAAAAAATGTGAACACATCACTCCAGTACTGGCCTCTTTACACTGGCTGCCTGTTAGTGTTAATGCTGATTTTAAGGTTTTATTGTTAACCTATAAAATCAATACATGGACTTGCTCCTACTTACCTCGCTGAAATGATCCAGCCATACATACCTACACGTAACCTTAGATCGCAAGATGCAGGCCTTATAATTGTACCTAGAATTTCTAAACAAACAGCCAGAGGCAGGGTCATCTCTCATAGAGATCCACTACTGTGGAATGATTTGCCAATTAAGGTTAGAAATGCAAACTCAGTGCAAACCTTCAAGTGTCTACTAAAGACTCATCTCTCCAGCATGGTCTATGATTAAGTATAGTCTGGCCCAGGGGCGTGAAGGTGACCAGAAAGGCTTGATACTGTCCACCCTTGCTGTCTTGCCACTGGGATGCCCTCCCTCCAATGCCATTCGGGGGCAGAGTCACTGGCTTGTTATTGTCTCTCTGTTGCGCACTTGTGCAATTGGGCTGGCAACACTCTGCCCTCATTCTTTGGTTGATGCTTGGTGATGTGGGTGGATTGATTTCTTGCCTGTTGGGCCCTGTCCGGGGCCTCCTCCAGATAAAGGCACAGTGTCACTGTCTCAGCCACAAGGTCTTACGCTGCTAAATTATTGTAAGGAATGCATTTTCTAGGACATGAGGCCTTCTTAGTGAGTTTTTCCTAGCCACTGAAATTCAACACTACTGTTGTTTGCTCCTTTGGGTTTAAGGCCGGAGGGCAGGTGGATATGGTTAGTTTTGGGTACAGAGTTCAACAGTGTTACAGTAGCTGGAAAGAAACTGTTCCTGAGCCTGCTGGTGCGGGTATGTACCTGTACCACCTGTACCACCTGCCTGATGGAAGGAGGGCAGACAATTTGTGGCATGGATGTGAAGTGTCCCAGACACCACTTGTGCTGGAAGTCCATGATGGCTGGGAGCTGGGCACCAGTGATGTGCTGGGCGGTTTTCACCACCCGTTGCATGGCATTCCAGTCGGCCACAGAGCAACTGCCAAACCAAACAGAGTCTGGCAGTCATCTGTTTATCCAGGTGCAACCCAACAGGTACAAAATGTACTTCTCAGAAACTGAAGTATGAAATTTAAAAAGATACTTCAAAAAGGAAAAGTATAATATCAATACAAGCAATTGTGATGCTGTTTAGCCTCCCCTACCTAATTAAACAACTGTCCATAGCTACATTTAAGTAGTAAGTGAAATTTTGCTGTGGAAAGACTTCCTGTTCAGTTACTGAAGGAGCTGTGATAGGAGTATGAGGGCCATCTATGCTGCCAATCACCCCTGGAAACCCCTAAAATATGAACTGATGAGTGCTTCAAGTCTTCATACTTAATAAACGGATTACTGCTTAGACGGATATATGCCATTCTGTGGAATTCTTTTTTGATGAGTCTTGTAGGTCTGTTACTCAGGAACACAAAAAAAAGTGTACAAAAAACATTTCAGTGTAAGAGTCACATCTCTGACAGCCTGACAGAGATGGTTGCCTTGGACATATGCTCAGTGTCACCAATGTTATACAGAAAACTGCAACACAAAGAAATTAGTTTCGAACTGAGAGCATGTCCACCATGTATCATAGGAACGATATAAAGGCTGAGAATACTGTTGAGATAAATTATCAATTGTGCAGAAAAATGGTAATACTCAAACAGAAAATCTTTAGGGAATGATAAAACATCCAAGCGGGGTCTGATCACTCTCTCCCAACAGAGATTTCTGTGGAGTATTTGTGCTTCTACTGGCTCTTCAAGAAAAGGACACGCCCTGTCTGACACATTCAGATGACATGTTTCAGGTGAAGTGTAGGACAAACTCAGGGTTAGTTGGATAAAACCTGCTAGCGAGCAGGTTAACTTCCCGAAGTATGTTGCCGTAATAACTGACTCAGAGAAACCCTGAACTCGCTCTTTGAAACCGTATACCCAGAATTTCAATTTCCAACTCTGAGTCAATTAACTCTAGATATTCACTAAACCAGCTTTCTGGCTGGTGATTGGGTTCCAAATACTACCAATTGAACTCCAACTCAATGAGTGGAAAATGAATGTGATGTAATCACTTACAACTCACATTGAAAACAACATAATGAGCAGAGCATTGCATTGCATTAGGAACAAGACCAGGTAAACTAGATCAACTAAAACAAGCAACCCTGTCATGGGTATCCAATTAGGTTAGGAAAATAAAGATTATAAATTACTTTGTATAATAAAATAAAGTAATCAATGTGTGCACTGAGAAAAGAGCAAGCAATGCTTTCTGGGAAATGTTGCTGGTGTTACCAAATCCCTTTTGGGTCAACCTAAAAAACATACATTAAATGAAACCAAAATATTGAAGCTGACACTGCAGAGGCAAACTCAATGAATAATTGTAAACTGAATGGAAATAAAGAATGGTAGCATTCAGCTTCGCTGCTTGTACCCCTAATGAATTGGGTGAACAGCCGGTAATACATTTTTCACTGCACTAAGCTGGAAATTGTTTTGAAGTCCAATGCACAAAGAGGCATAACTTGGTGTAAGGAGCACAAAATATGGACCACTGAACAATGCCGAAGAATAATATGGTCAGATGAGTTTTTTCCCTGTATTTTCTTGATTTGGACCTATTGATATAGCAGTGGTTTTATGAATACCAGGATGATGTTACAGTTTTCTCAATCAATTTGACACATTTCTCCAAACTCAGGTAACTGTTCTCAAAACAGTTAACACTTTGATCTGAATACTTTGTAATTGATCTAAACAGATTGCAAATCACATGCAACATTTTCTCAAAACCCTGTGCACAAAATTCTCAGATGTTTTCAAAGTAGTTCATACAGCCAACCAAAATGTTCATATATCAGGAGTACTGTTGAGATAAACGTCCCGTAAGTGACATGAGCTGTTGGCGGATTAAGTCAACAGCTGGTAAATAGTCTCCAAATAGTTTTCTGCTTGTCAGTTTAGAATTCCGACAACGTAACAATGTAATATACGCCTATTTAGGAAAAGTCATGGAAGGAGGAGGGCGTAGCTTTCAAAATGGCAGTTTTATTGTTATTACAAATTCAAATGCAGTTCTAGTGTTAAGTCAATGTTTCAAGTCAATGTCAATGTTTTTCTTCTAAATGTATCTGAGTGCCCAAGAGAATCCTTATTCAAACATTCTTGCTGGTCCGTCTTTTAGTTTGCTTTGACCTGTAGTCTTGTTATACTCGCTTCAGACACTTTTTCATGAAACTTTAGGTTGCCGACGTTTTATTTATGTGCCTCCCCAGTGTCTGTGTGCAGGGCCGTTGCCAGGGGTTCTGGGCACGCTGAAGATATATATGCCTGGGCCCCCTCAACTTGTTGACGACATTGACATTATTGCGATCAGTACCCAGTCAAGCCATGGGCCCCGTGAATCATACCCATCTTTCCCCGCGATAGCCACAGCCCTGTCTGTGTATGTGTGTCATTCACATTAGTGAGGTTCAGTGAAGGAACAGAAAATGGTAGAAATGCACACATACACTGTTGTGGAGATTCTTCAACTGATGTATACTTGGTTCTATACATGTATAAATGGGTTACTAGTTAAAGATGCCGAGCCCCCACGTTTGGATGAGAAAAGGAATGTAGTTAGGGAGGGATCTGATGTTTTCCTGGGGCACGTCCTTGACCGCCACCAGAGGGTTACTCGTAAATCAGTAATCTGTATAAACCTTTAGTGTCTATCTGTTATTTGTCCAGACATTGTGACTCCTCAAGAGTTGAGAAGGTTTTCCGTGTGGGGGAGGACAGCCTGTCCCTCGTGTGAAGTCCAGGATATGTGATGGAACAAGGGGAATGTGTTTTATTGACATAAGACAGTTGGGCAGCAATTTACCACACCCCTATTTCCGTTTATAAATACGAACTGTTCATGCAATTGGTCAGAGACTTCTCTGATGATTATGTTTGTAAGCGTTAGGGTTAGAGCAGGGGTGGGCAATTCATTTTTACAAGGGGCCACATGAGAAACCGGAATTGTGTCAGAGGGCCACACCCACGATAACTTGAACTTAATTCTGCTCAACTTTCTCCCATTGTAAAATGCTGTCACGGCTTCGGGGTTTGGATGGACAAGGAGGAGCAGGAGAAGGCGTGGTGGAAGGATCTTTTTAATGGTATCCTCACGAACCAATACAAGATATGTATATACAGGTGACGAAGCGTCGTACAGCTCTTTAGTAGTCAGAGACAATCACACCCAAAGACAGGGGGAGCAGAGGGAACATATATACCGGGGGGAAACAGCGATGATGAGGAACAGGTGCATTAAACGAGACACAGGTGAAATGTATAATGAGACGGTGGTGTCAGAAAGCCGGTGACGTCGACCGCTGGGGCCCGCCCGCTGCAGGGGGAGGTGAACCAGCAGAGGTCGCAGTTGTCACAGTACCCCCCCTCTGACGCGCGGCCCCAGCCGCGCGACGACACCGGCCTCGGGGCCGACCCGGGGGGCGCGGAGCAGGGCGATCCGGCCGACGCTGATGGAAGTCGCGGATAAGGACGGGAGCCAGGACGTCCTTCACCGGAACCCAGCTCCGCTCCTCCGGGCCGTACCCCTCCCACTCCACGAGGTACTGGAGGCCCCCCGCCCGGCGCCTCGAGTCGATGATGGAGCGGACAGAGTACGCCGGGGCCCCCTCGATGTCCAGAGGGGGAGGGGGAACCTCCCGCACCTCACACCCCTGAAGGGGACCATCCACCACCGGCCTGAGGAGAGACACATGGAACGAGGGGTTAATACGGTAGTCGGGGGGAAGGCGTAACCGATATGTTACCTCGTTGACTCTCCTCAGGACTTTAAAGGGCCCCACAAACCGCGGGGCCAGCTTCCGGCAGGGCAGGCGGAGGGGCAGGTCCCTGGACGAGAGCCAGACCCGGTCGCCCGGCCGATACACCGGGGCCTCCCCGCGGTGGCGGTCCGCAGAGGTCTTTTGACGGCGGACAGCGAGCCGGAGGCGGGATTGTACTGCCTCCCATGTGCCCGCTGCCCGCCGGAACCAGTCGTCCACCGCAGGGGTACCGGTCTGGCTCGGCGTCCACGGCGCCAGGACCGGCTGGTAGCCCAGGACGCACTGGAAAGGCGTCACGCCCGTGGAGGAGTGGTGCAGAGAATTCAGTGCGTATTCCGCCCACGGCAGAAACTCTGCCCACTCCCCCGGCCGGTCCTGGCAGTAGGACCGGAGGAACCTACCCACTTCTTGATTGACCCGTTCCACCTGCCCGTTGGACTGGGGATGGTAGCCCGAGGTCAGGCTGACCGAGATCCCCAGGTGCTGCATAAATGCCTTCCACACCCTAGACGTGAATTGGGGACCCCGGTCAGACACGATGTCCTCGGGCACCCCATAGTGCCGGAAGACGTGTGTGAACAGGGCCTCCGCGGTCTGCAGGGCAGTAGGAAGGCCGGGCAGAGGCAAGAGGCGGCAGGACTTCGAGAACCGATCCACAACAACCAGGATGGTGGTATTGCCCTGGGAAGGGGGGAGATCCGTCAAGAAATCAACAGAAATGTGGGACCATGGTCGTTGTGGAATGGGCAAGGGGTGCAACTTGCCCACAGGTAGGTGCCGGGGTGCCTTACTCTGGGCACACACCGAGCAGGAAGAGACGTATACCCTCACGTCCTTGGCTAAAGTGGGCCACCAGTACTTACCGGCCAGGGCGCGCACTGTTGGCCCGATGCCAGGATGACCGGAGGAGGGAGATGTATGCGCCCAGTAGATGAGGCGGTCGCGGACAGACGCCGGCACATACGTACGGCCCTCAGGGCATGTGGGCGGAGAGGGCTCGTCGCGCTGCGCTCCGGCGATGTCCGCGTCCAGTTCCCATACCACCGGTGCCACGATGCATGACTCCGGGAGCACGGGAGCATCATCCACTGGCCTCTCCTCCGTGTCATGCTGGCGGGACAGCGCGTCAGCCCCGACGTTCTTACTCCCCGGCCTGTAGGTGAGAGTAAACACAAACCGGGTGAAGAACATAGCCCACCTTGCCTGGCGAGGGGTCAGCCTCCTCGCTGCCCGCATGTACTCCAGGTTCCGGTGGTCAGTCCAGACGAGGAAAGGGTGTTTAGCCCCCTCTAACCAGTGCCTCCACGCCGACAGCGCTCGAACCACGGCCAGCAGCTCACGATCACCAATGTCGTAGTTCCGCTCCGCCGCACTGAGCTTCTGGGAGAAGAAGGCACAGGGACGGAACGTGTTACGACACCCCGTCCGTTGGGAGAGGATGGCACCGAGCCCACAATCGGACGCGTCCACCTCCACGATGAACTGGAGCGACGGGTCGGGATGGGCCAGGACCGGAGCGGTGGTGAAACGGTGTTTCAGTTCCACAAACGCCCGCTCCGCGTCCACGGTCCACCGCAACCGGGTCGCCCCCCCCTTCAGAAGGGAGGTGATCGGAGCCGCGACCTGGCTAAAGCCCCGGATAAACCTCCTGTAGTAATTAGAGAAGCCTAAGAAACGTTGCACGTCCTTAACCGTGGATGGGGTCGGCCAATTACGCACGGCGTCAATGTGAGGCTCCTCCATAGCCACACCTGTGCTGGAAAAGCGATATCCCAGGAAGGACACAGACGACTGGAAAAACAGACACTTCTCGGCTTTCACGTACAGGTCATGCTCCAGCAGTCGAGCCAGCACTCTGCGCACTAACGAGACATGTTTAGCGCGGGTGGCAGTGAATATCAAGATGTCATCAACATACACTACCACTCCTTCGCACAACAAGTCCCGGAATACGTCGTTGACGAAGGACTGGAAGACTGAAGGAGCATTCATCAACCCGTACGGCATCACTAAATACTCGTAATGGCCAGACGTGGTACTAAAAGCGGTTTTCCACTCGTCTCCTTCCCGGATACGCACCAGGTTATAGGCACTCCTGAGGTCTAATTTAGTGAAAAAGCGGGCCCCGTGCATCCTCTCCACCTCCGCAGAGATCAAAGGGAGAGGGTAGCGGAACGGAATGGTGATCTTGTTCAGCGCCCGGTAATCGATGCACGGGCGCAAACCACCGTCCTTTTTTTTCACAAAAAAGAAACTCGAGGAGACCTGTGACTTGGAGGGCCTGATGTAGCCCTGTTCCAACGCTTCCTTAACGTAGGCGTTCATAGTCTCCGTTTCGGTGCGGGACAGTGGATACACGTGACCCTTCGGGAGTGCGGCTCCGTCAACGAGGTCTATCGCACAATCCCCCAGCCGGTGTGGTGGCAACACAGCAGCCTTGGCTTTGGAGAAAACCGTAGCCAAGTCCCTGTATTCGGGGGGAATGGGCACGGCGGGCGCACTGTCTGGACTCTCCACCGAGGTCGAGCCAACGGAAACACCCAAACACCTACCCTGGCACTTCCGCGACCACCCCGACAGACGTCGACTAGACCAGGAGATGACGGGGTCGTGTAGGGATAACCAGGGGAAACCTAAAACAACTGGGAACGTGGGTGAGTCGATTATGTGAAAAGATATGGTTTCACTGTGTCGGTTGTCGGTAACCAGGAGGAGGGGAATAGTGCAACTCGTGACCAGACCTGACCCTAGTGGCCGGCTGTCTAGAGCTCTCACGGGCAGGGGGGTGTCGAGGGCCTGAAGGGGTATGCGTGACCGCAGGGCAAAAGACCTATCCATGAAATTTCCGGCTGCGCCTGAGTCTACCAGCGCCTTACACCGGGAAAGCAGCGGAAAGCCGGGGAACCTAACAGGGACAGTGCACATAGAGAGGGAAGAGGTTAGTGGCGAATGTGCATGTGCTACCTGGGGTGATGCGGAAGTGCCCTGCCTGTCACCTCTTGACTCGGGGAGGGAGGTGCGGTGCGGCGTGGTTGTACGGCCTCGTTTCCTCTTGGAGGCACTCCGCACCTCTCCTCCCCTACACCTGCCCGACAGCGCAGCCGCCCCCAGGTCCATGGGGACGGCGGCGTCTGGTTGGCAGGGTGGAACGGGCGGGCCTCTTCCGGGACGTCCTCGGGCAGCTAGCAGGTTGTCGAGACGGATGGACATGTCCGCCAGTTGGTCAAAGGAGAGGGACACGTCTCGACAAGCCAGCTCCCTCCGGACGTCCTCGCGAAGGCTACACCGGTAGTGGTCGATCTGAGCCCGCTCGTTCCACCCCGATCCCGCTGCCAGGGTCCGGAACTCCAGAGCGAACTCCTGCGCCGATCTCGTCTCCTGCCGTAAGTGGAACAGTCGTTCACCCGCCTCTCTCCCTTCGTGAGGATGGTCAAACACGACTCGGAAGCGGCGGGTGAACTCGGCGTAGCTGCCCTGGGTGGGCTGCTCGATGTTCCAAACGGCGGTGGCCCACTCCAGGGCTTTCCCAGACAGGCAGGAGACGAGTGAAGAGATCTTCTGGGCTTCGGTCGGCGCAGGATGCATCGCCTGGAGCGCGATGTCCAGTTGTAGCAGGAAACCCTGGCAGCGGTCCGCCGCCCCGTCGTAGGCCCTGGGCAGCGGAATGGGCATCGCTCCCATGCTGGGCGATGCGGCTTGGGGAGGTGGAGAGACGGCCGGTGCTGCGGGGTTCCACTGGCTCAGCTCTAGGCGCTGCACCGCTTTCAACACAGTGTCCATCGCGGCGCCTAGGCTGGCCAGCAAGGTTGAATGTACTTTTACCACCTCCGCAACACCGGCCTCGCCTGTGGCTCCTTGTTGCTCCATATCCTTGTTGTCGTCTTGGTGTGTGATTCTGTCACGGCTTCGGGGTTTGGATGGACAAGGAGGAGCAGGAGAAGGCGTGGTGGAAGGATCTTTTTAATGGTATCCTCACGAACCAATACAAGATATGTATATACAGGTGACGAAGCGTCGTACAGCTCTTTAGTAGTCAGAGACAATCACACCCAAAGACAGGGGGAGCAGAGGGAACATATATACCGGGGGGAAACAGCGATGATGAGGAACAGGTGCATTAAACGAGACACAGGTGAAATGTATAATGAGACGGTGGTGTCAGAAAGCCGGTGACGTCGACCGCTGGGGCCCGCCCGCTGCAGGGGGAGGTGAACCAGCAGAGGTCGCAGTTGTCACAAATGCACTAAATTATATCTTTTGAATAGCTAGTACTGATAATCGGAAGAATAAAACTATTCTGAAAATATATGTATTAGGCGATGTGAAATTGTGGTGTAAAGGTCAAATAAGAAAACAAAATAAATTATTGAATCACTGCAATATTTTTTAAATCTCCACAAACAATGAAAAACAACAAACAACTTAACAAATTTATAGAAATGCAGCAATACAACAAACAATAACTTGTAATGATTTCCACCTCATTTTACCTCTTCAGTGAGAATAATCCAGTCTGTTCTGGGCTTGAACAGGGCATTGAAATCTGGCTGAATGTCTGAGATGGCTATGCGAAGAGGTGGTCATCAGTGATAGAGGACCTGTGTTTGGATTTGTTGAACTTCATCACTGAGAATGTCTGTTCACATACATAGGTAGATCCAAAGAGGACTAGAATCCTCTGAGCATGCCTCCTCAGGTGTGGAAAGTTCTCCTCTTTGAGGGACGAGTAAAAGTCCAGCAGTGAGACTGACCTGAAGTGCTCTGCCAGAAGTGTGTCAGACTGCAGGTCAATGAGTTCCATCTGAACATCACTTGGTGCATTATCCACACTGCAGTTGAAGGGAGAAGAAACCATGTGCATTTCACTCTCATGAGTTTTGAAATCTTGAAATCACCTCAAACTCTTCTAACATGGTTGAGTACTTGTGGATGTGATCGGCTGATCTTTTGGCTTCCTTTAGTGTTGGCAAGTGGGTCTGAATGTTGTCCTTCACTTGGCTTGAGATAAGCTGCAACTTTCTCATGAAACCCTTCACTGCACTGTACATCTCGTGCACAAAAAGGCCCTTGCACTGCAGTTTGACATTTAGTTCGTTCATTAGTGCAGTCACATCCACAGTGAATCTGAGGTCTGCCACCCAGTCTTTATCTGAAAGCTCTGGGATGTTATGTCCTTTCTTAACACAGAAATCCTGAATCTGGTCTCTCAGGTCCCAGACACTTTTCAGTACTTTGCCAAGGCTGAGCCACCTGACATTGCAGTGATAGCTTATGTCATCATGTTCAATCTCATTATCCTCAAAAATGATTTAATCCTCAAAAAGTGATTTAATGCTCTCGCTCGGATGAAGTTAACTGTTCTAGTTACAGCATCAACAACATGGTTCATTTTTAACAGTCTTACATAACACTTCCTGATGTATAACACAATGCAAAAATGTCCATTTCTGCAAAGGGTTCATTTCTGTCACTTTATCCTGCATTCTCTTTAAAAGGCCAACATTTTTCCCCGTTAGATTTGGACAACCGTCTGTTGTCACACCTGTCAGCTTGTCCCATTTCAGTCCTAACATGTCCAAACATGCATTTACCTCTGTGAACAAGTCATTACCAGTGGTTGTCCCTTTCATTGACTGCATGGCTGCCAACTCCTCCGTGATTTGAAAGTCTGCAGTTATCCCACGTAAGAAGATGAGTAGCTGGGCGGTGTCACGTATATCGCAGCTCTCATCCAAAGCCAGAGAAAAATAGTCAAAGACGGCCGCTCTGATCTTCAGCTGAAGCTCCAAGTTTCCAGCGATGTCCTCAACCCGCCTCGTTACAGTGCGTCGAGAGAGTGACACGTTCTCAAATGCGCCCTTTTTCTTCGGGCACAACAACGCAACAGAGTCCAATAAGCACTCCTTAATAAACTCTCCGTCAGAAAACAGCTTACTTTTTCTGGTGATTTTGTGAGAAATTACATAACTTGTCCCGACGGCTGCATCTCTGGGGGTGTGAAGTTTC
The DNA here is from genome assembly GCF_011004845.1 of Esox lucius. NCBI lineage: Eukaryota > Metazoa > Chordata > Actinopteri > Esociformes > Esocidae > Esox > Esox lucius. Next base: position 4,204,297 of record NC_047578.1, on the reverse strand, counting down.
GTAAAAAGTCCTTGTTGGGTTTGCAGTTTTGCTAGCAACGCATCAGACAGATTTCTGTATTTATCCTCATGCTTGGTCGTGTAGTGGCGATTCGAATTATAATCATTTAACACAGCGACCTGTGTACCACAGATTAAGCAAACGGCTTTACCTTTAATTTCTGTAAAGAAATACTTGTCAGGTCATGTCTTGATTAAAACACGGCATTCGTTATCAACTTTTCTTTTCTTAGCGTGAGCCCACATCTTGATGGTAACCTGCCTAGCGTCACTTTTCGCTGTTCACCTTTACTCTCAGCTCACGCACGCATATATGTCCTAAGGCTGAAAACCAAAAACCGAAACACCGAAAGAAAAGATTGTGTCAGTTATTTGGTGGCCGAAACTTTGGTGCATCCCTATAATTTATGATTTGCCTCACGCGGGCCGGACAGGGACGTACAAAGGGCCGGATGTGGCCCGCGGGCCGCAGTTTGCCCAGGTCTGGGTTTGAGTTAAGTTTAGAGTCAGAGTCAGGGTTAGGGTTAGAGTCAGAGTTAACCTCTCCTTACAATATTGTAATCTGGAGTGTTCTGAAGAAAATTCCCCTGCAGCTGAGCTATTGAAATGAATCAAAGCCAAACCCTTTTCAAACACATACACTCCCTCAGCCCTTTTCACTTCTCAATTGCCCCATTCAACCTTTTCTTCACTGGCGATTCAACCAGCACAACCTGTCCTGAATACTGCCTCTGTGCTTGCATGGAGCATCACATTTGTTCAGATTCTTTCTTTTGTTGTGAGCTGCCTGACTGAAAACAAGTCACTGTAATAGAAAACCAGTAAGCCGGACATGTTTCTGCTTTCACTGTATGTTGATGCACAGGTGAAACTTTTCCAGCAGTGCAGCGTGTTGTCCTTCATTTATCCCAGCTTGGATTTGTATGTTTAACTTTGTTGTTCCGTGAAATCCCCACCTCTGACAACAAACTGGTTAACCCACCCTACCTGCCAGTGTCCAAAAATCAAGCCTAAAATCAAATGTTGTTTTTAGTTTTTACTGTTGTCTATGATAATATTCAATAATTCTACCAAATTACATTGTTATGTATATTAGTGCCATACTTGCCATGTAATGTTCAATAAGACTACCCAGATTACTGCTAGTTTACAGTACTCTTTTTAAACTGCTGCTACTGTAGTTTGCAGTGTTATGTGTATTATTGTATTTATTCTTTGTTTGGCCATATTCTTTTCTCACTACGCGTCGGATGCCATGTCACAAGAATCTCATTGTGCAGGATGACACTGTGTTGTTCGGGGCATTTGACAAATGAACCTTGAAACTTGGTTGCTCATGGAAGCTGAGCGGGAAATACACTTTAACTTCTATACCAGAGAGAATATCTTCTACATTAGATTATACTTTTTACACTAGGTTATGCAGGATTATACCTTATAGTTCAGATCCTAATGGTAGAAATAAATCTTCTTTATAATATTATACCACCGTAGGCCTACTATGCCAGCTATATTAGAGTATACATTCGACTCCAGATTATTTCTTCTATGCCATAATTAACTTTATTTTTCCTTTTATACTAGAGTATACATTCTAAACCAGATTCTAGTTTATTCTATATTACTTTATACCTTCTACATCAGATCATATCCTATATACAATATTACAACATAACATTATAGTACCGTATAAATGATATACCAGTGTACTTTCTATATGCTATCATGTCCTCTATACATGACACTTGTGATGGTAATTTTATCGATCAGAACTCTTTAATAAGGAAGTATAGAGACAAAATACTCTTGGCACAAATTACGTTTATTTATTATTTGCAAATAAGAGAGACGCGTCAAACGCTTACCAACATAATCGTCCGAGGAGTCTCTAACTCAAAACATGTCATTCAACAGTATATATCACATACAAAAATGGGTGTGGTAAGTTGTTACCCATCTGTCTTGTGTAACATTTACCCAAAGGGCGAGCTGTCCCCCACCTTATCCTTCTTAACTCCTGAGGAGACACAATGTCTGGATAATCAACAGAGACACTAAAGGGTTATACAGATTTACTGATTAACGAGTAACCATCTAATCCACTGGTGCCGGTCAAGGATGCTGGTCAAGGATGTCCCCCTGGGACAAATACCAGATCCCTCTCGGCATCTTTAACTAGTAACTCATTCATTCTCACATCCAAACAATGGGACTTAGTCCTTTAAACAGTAAGAATGCATCAGGTTTCAGAATTTCCACAACAATCCATCCTCTTGATATATATCCTTTATTTAACCAGGAAAAGCCAATTGAGATTAAAAATCTCTTTTGCAAGGGAGACCTGGCCAAGATAGGCAGCTGAATTACATCACATCATTACATACATACAAAGACACAACAAAACATAAAAATAAAGACAAATAAATTAATAGAAACAATTTGAAAGCCACCAGCACTTTTTTTCATAAGAAGTGAACATAAATAGGATGGAAGCACACCAAGAATAGCCTTATATATAAATGTGTACCAATGACAAAGCCTCCGTGTGGCCAGAGCAGGCCACCCTACACGAGAGTACAGCTCACAGTGGTGAGTGCGAGCTTTACAATTAGTAATAAATCTCAGCGATGCATGATAGGCTGCGTCAATCATATGAAGGCATTTAACAGATGAATGCATATACAATATATCACCATAGTCCAACACAGATAAAGAAGTGGATGCCACCAGCCGTTTTTTTATTTCGAAAATAAAAACCCAATTTTAGCCTCAACTTTCTCACTAGACAGTGAACATGAGGCTTAAATGATAGGCAATCATCAATCACAATACCAAGATACTTATAAGTTGAAACAGTCTGTATTTCACGTCCGTCAAGAGTAGTCACTGAGGGAACATACAGTGGTCTATTCCGGGGGCCCGTGAAAAGCATACATTTGGTTTTTTCTGCATTGAGCACGTTTCAGCTGTAGCAACGTGTTTTGGACCACAGTAAAGGCATTCTGTAAATGTGCAATGGCTTGTTTAAGAGAGGGTGCACAACAGTAAATAACTGTGTCATCTGCATAAAAATGAAAGTTTGCATCAGACACATGCCGATTAAGGTTATTTATATAAATAATAAATAAAAAAGGGCCTAACACAGAACCTTGTGGAACCCCTTTAAGGATTGGTAAAATACCAGACTGAACACCATCATACTTAATGCACTGGGTTCTGTCACTAAGATAGTTTGAGAACCAAGAGACAGTATTCTCTGAAAACCCCGAATTAAGAAGCCTAATCTTTAAGACATCATGATCAACTGTGTCAAAGGCTTTTGACAAATCAATAAACAGTGATGCACAGTGCTGCTTCTTGTCACAAGCAACAGAGATATAATTTATCACCTTCATTGCAGCTGTGATGGTACTATGTTTTTTCCTAAAACTTGACTGGACTGGGGATAAAATGTCCTGAACATGCAAGAAGTTTTTCATCTGATCACTCACCAGGGATTTAAGCGTTTTGGCCAAAACAGACAAATTAGAAATTGGCCGGTAATTATTTAAATTTGACGGGTCACCCCCTTTCAATAAGGGACAAACAAATGCAGATTTCCATATTTTGGGAATAGTATTGCTCTCTAAAGTAAGATTAAAAAGGTATGTTAAAGGCTGTGCTACACAGTCTGCAGCTATTTTTAAGAAATAGGGCTCTATAAGATCAGGTCCTAGAGGTTTTTCAGGAGCCAGCCCTTTTAGGGCTTTTTGAACATCAGCCCCTAAAAATGGAGTGAGATTGAAGACACTTGTAGAGACTGGTTCAACTCTACAAGGTGTCACAGTATAAGGACAAGCAGTGTCAAACAAAGAACCAGACTGAATAAAATGCTCATTAAAATGGTTCACTATCTCCAGCTTGTCTTGAACTACTGCAGACTCTTTCATAATAAAAGAAGGAACATTAATACTATTTTTGTTTAGAGAAAGTAATTTTATAGCCTTCCAAAATTTTCTGGAATCATTTAAGGTGTTAGTAGTGGCTGACAGATAAAAGTCAGATTTTGCTTTCTTAATAAAAGAAGAACATTTATTTCTTAACTGCCTAAAAACAAGCCAATCAGACAAAGATCCCGTTTTTCTTGCTTTGGCCCAAGCTAAATTGCGGTCATGAAGAATATCTCCAAGCTCGGAAGAGAACCACGGATTGTCCCGCCCCTTAACTCTAAATCTCTGTAGTGGGGCGTGTCTATTTATTATTTGCAAAAAGCTATCCCGGAAAAAGATCCAGGCTGACTCCACATCGGGAATCAGCTCTATTCTACTCCAATCACAATTAAACAAATCATGGCAAAAGCCCTGTTCATTACATTTTTTGAGATTCCTCTTACATATTACGCAAGGTTTACATTTAGGCATCTTAGTATTCCCTACAGCAGCAACAACACAATGGTCACTTAGGTCATTACAAAAAACACCAACAGCAGAAAATTTTTGACATTAGTCAAAATTAAGTCAATTAAGGTGGATTTCTCATGGCACTTAAGATTTAAACGAGTGGGAGAATTGATTAACTGTGTAAAATTAACAGAATCACAAAATGACTTAAATTCATCTGAACAAGGTTTCAGCCAATCCCAGTTTAGATCACCTACTAAAATAATTTCAGAGTAGTCCATTTTGGATAAGAGTTGAATAAGAGTCTGCAATGCAGTACTCAGGGCAGAAGGAGGCCTATAACACCCAACATTAGTAACATAAAGGCCCTTGGTCAACTCCACCTTTACTGCCAAAAATTCTAGCTGCTTACCAATTGATTCTGAATAGACTAGCTTCACATTTAATTTAGATTTAACATAAATAGCAACCCCACCACCCTTCCTTGGTCTGTCAGCACGAAACACGTTATAACCACCCATTCCAATATCCATGTCAGTGATTGATTTTGTCAGCCAGGTTTCAGATAGCACAACAATATCTGCATCTGTTGAATTCACCCAAATTCTAAGCAGATCCATTTTGGGTAACAAACTGCGAACATTAAGGTGAATTACACGCAAACCAGACATGGATCTCACATCAGATGGCAATGAAATACACTGCAACTCAGGGCCTGGATTTGGCTGTACATTGCCGGATAAAAGCAGCAATAAAAATATTAACCATCTCTGTTTACCATCAGTATATGAAGAATCTGTAGAGTTTTTAAAATGAGAGTCCCAGTAATGTCTGCCATCAAATGCAAAATAGTCATTTAAAATCAAAAGACTTTGAAGCTGAAGAATATCTCTGGGTAGCAACCAGGCTAAATTTAAGTCCTCTGCCAACTCTCATTTGAGGGGAATGCACAAAGGCTGAGCAGTTAAATCCATATCCAATGTCTGCTATGTCCAAAGAGCCACAAATGTTGCAAGATGTACACACCCAGTATAAATCATGTCAAACCTTGGCATCAAATCTTAAACAGCTGCAAAAAAACAACATGACCCAGTCAATATCCAACAAGTCCTCTATTGCCAAATCGCTTTCAAGTGTCCTGTACCTGAAGTGTGAATTATCCTTGAGAAGATTAGTTGCAACTGCACAGTACACCATCACAAATATGTCCATTACATTAGCTTGTTGCATCTCGCTGATGCATTAGAGCCAAACACTATCAAACACTCAAAACTATATTACATGTCTTTCTACTTCCTTTGTCCAAACAGACCAGAACAACTGCAATCAGTAACAGTATCTGTTTTCTGTTTTGCTAGTGTAGCAAAATAACAATTCCACTCTTTTCTAAAAACAGAAGAACACAATTTATCATTACTGTTTCAATTACCAGAATCTCTTCGAGGTTCTGGCAAACCATCCGGCGCCTCAGGAGAGGGAAACAGTGCCCTACCAACGCTGTTTACAGTAGAGGTGGGCAGCTGTTGACCTCAACTGAGGATGTCGTCGGGCGGTGGAAGGAGTACTTCGAGGATCTTCTCAATCCCGCTGACATGTCTTCCATTGAGGAAGCAGAGGATGAGGGCTCAGAGGTGAACTCGTCCATCACCCGGGCTGAAGTCACAGAGGTGGTCAAGAAACTCCTCGGTGGCAAGGCACCGGGGGTGGATGAGATCCGCCCTGAGTACCTCAAGTCTCTGGATGTTGTGGGGCTGTCTTGGTTGACACGCCTGTGCAACATCGCGTGGCGGTCGGGGACAGTGCCTCTGGGATGGCAGACCGGGGTGGTGGTCCCTCTTTTTAAGAAGGGGGACCGGAGGGTGTGTTCCAACTACAGGGGGATCACACTTCTCAGCCTGCCCGGGAAAGTCTATGCCAGGGTTCTGGAGAGGAGAATACGGCCGATAGTAGAACCTCGGATTCAGGAGGAACAGTGTGGTTTTCGTCCGGGCCGTGGAACACTGGACCAGCTCTATACCCTCTACGGGGTGTTGGAGGGTTCATGGGAGTTTGCCCAACCAATCCACATGTGTTTTGTGGATTTGGAGAAGGCATTCGACTGTGTCCCTCGCGGCATCTTGTGGAGGGTGCTTGGGGAATATGGGGTCCTGGGTCCTTTGCTAAGGGCTGTCAGGTCCCTATACAACCGAAGCAGGAGCTTGGTCCGCATTGCCGGCAGTAAGTCAGACTTGTTCCCAGTGCATGTTGGACTCCGGCAGGGCTGCCCTTTGTCACCGGTTCTGTTTGTAATTTTTATGGACAGAATTTCTAGGCGCAGCCAGGGGCCGGAGGGTGTCAGGTTTGGGGACCACACGATTTCGTCTCTGCTCTTTGCAGATGATGTTGTCGTGTTGGCCCCTTCTAACCAGGACCTTCAGCATGCACTGGGACGGTTTGCAGCCGAGTGTGAAGCGGTGGGGATGAAAATCAGTACCTCCAAATCCGAGGCCATGGTCCTCAGTCGGAAAAGGGTGGCTTGCCCACTTCAGGTTGGTGGAGAGTGCCTGCCTCAAGTGGAGGAGTTTAAGTATCTAGGGGTCTTGTTCACGAGTGAGGGAAGGATGGAACGGGAGATTGACAGACGGATCGGTGCAGCTTCTGCAGTAATGCAGTCGATGTATCGGTCTGTCGTGGTGAAGAAAGAGCTGAGCCGCAAGGCGAAGCTCTCGATTTACCAGTCAATCTACGTTCCTACTCTCACCTATGGTCATGAGCTTTGGGTCATGACCGAAAGGACAAGATCCCGGATACAGGCGGCCGAAATGAGTTTTCTCCGCAGGGTGGCTGGGCGATCCCTTAGAGATAGGGTGAGAAGCTCGGTCACCCGGGAGGAGCTCAGAGTAGAGCCACTGCTCCTCCACATCGAGAGGGGTCAGCTGAGGTGGCTTGGGCATCTTTTTCGGATGCCTCCGGAACGCCTTCCTGGGAAGGTGTTCCGGTCCCGTCCCACCGGGAGGAGACCCCGGGGAAGACCTAGGACACGCTGGAGGGACTATGTCTCCCGGCTGGCCTGGGAACGCCTCGGTGTCCCCCCGGAAGAGCTAGAGGAAGTGTCTGGGGAGAGGGAAGTCTGGGCATCCCTGCTTAGACTGCTGCCCCCGCGACCCGGCCCCGGATAAGCGGGAGAAGATGGATGGATGGATGTTTCAATTACTCATCAGTTAAGATAGTTTGCTTACATTGAAGTATCACTCTCAAAGAGTAGTTCATGAACAATTCTCAGTTCACCTATATAATTGACATTTGATTGTTTTGTATCGGAACTACAATCAAATTCACCATTGTTTCACATAAATGATCAAATACCTTATTGCAAATCAAAACATTCCACACCATCTTGAAGGTCAGCTAACATAACTGTTATTTAGCCTAATTTCTCTACAAGATGAAACTCAGTGTGAATGTCTCCAAGTCTACTATATCCCTAGCACATAAAAGACACTTCTGTAATCCTGTCATAAATCATGACCCCCCCATCTCTCCAGAGCTCTCCCTGGAGTGGGGTGTGGTCTACTAACATAAGGATAAATCCAATATCATAGGACAAAGTAGTGTTATCTTGAGGCCAGACAATAGTAAACAAACATTTTTGTCTCATCATTCACCTCACAGAAGCATCTGTCAACCATTAACATTCCAATGATTGCCTACTAGGACAGAAATTAAATTAGAATACCCAATTTTGATATTGTCCCTAGTAAGTTTGTTTCTCTTCTAAGAGAGTTCAAACATGTAAGGAATAACAAAATGTGCTCCCTGCATGTTTTTACCCACTTATTCCATAATGCATGAGATTAATATGATTACTTCTAATCAAATATTAAACAAACTGAACAGTAACACTCCAATCAAATTAGTTATTTCTTATCCAAACCAAGTCAAAATGGTAAGATGTTTTCCACTCAACCATAACCATGTTAGATTTTGTATAAAACAAACTTTTCAAAACCCAATTAGACAACCACTGTGAACGGACACTTTAAGGGATGTTCCAATGCTATAACTATAGAAACAGAAAAACAAAATTCTTCATGTAACTCTTTAAATACCTATTTCATTCGTTTTGAACTCTAAGTTCAACTCGTTATCACCATAGATAATCATTTCATACAATCTCAGTTCAATTCTTTATCACCATAGATAATCATTTCTTACAATCCCCACAAGCAACCGCCAAAAGCCAAGGTGAAACAAAACAAGCATCATGACTCAATTTACCTCCTAAAGTCTAGGGACTTTTCTCAACTTAGATGCATGTCCATGTTATTCAAAATAGCGGCGATCAGACAAAAATTGTTACTGTCATGCAACGCTAGGAAGCAAGTTCTAGCAATGAACAATGTTAGATGACTTAAGGTCTCCACCCTCACAACAAATTGTCTCAAAATCATACATTTCAACATTAAATCTATTGAGAGGAAAATGCATCTAGCTTCCACTGAATGTTTGATTATCCCAAACCGAAACATACTAATGTAGGGGAAATTACCACAGGTAAGGACAGGCAGAAAACTCGAACGGAAACCTTAGTGCAAAGGCCAACCCAGGGGGTGAGCCCCCCTTCCTGGAGCCAATGAAAGTCCCCACACAAAAACGTGACATGGTCTTCAGACTGCCTGGAGCAAAAGACGTCATGCCTACAACTTAGCCGATCTCCTACGTTAACTAAAAGTCCAGAGTCAATGCTCTACACATCCAATATCGTTGCTGTAAGAAAAAAATTGCTTATCCTATCAACACAGCAACAGTAGGGGGAAAAACTCTCAAAATAAAGACATGTTAACAGAAAACAGATGCATGAAGTCACAAAAATCAAAGAACAATCAGTGAGTGAACCCCATGATACCCCAGGCTAGATCTCTAAACACTGTCACATCAATCTATCCAATTTGTCAGTTAACCAGGCTAAAATTTTAAACGCCAGCAACGAGCATCCGGCATAGGCCCGAAAACACAAGTATTAACCCAGGTACAATTGGAAATACAAACAAAGTGAAAGTAAATAATTAATTAACCAAACCCAATTTAACATATTAAATAGGACGTCAAACATTAGGGGTTTATTCATTCGGGGAATAAACAGGCTGTAGCTATTTTACTCTCCTTTCCAGGCTGCAAATCCAGTCTTTATGGAAAACAGCATGTTAACTTAAAATTAAAGACTTTGGCCAATCTACTCCATACAAAGAGAGAGAAAACACTATTTAACCCCTCATTACAAAACCACGAGGCCATATTTTACCAAAGTAAAGAAGCATCATCATACCCATGTCTCATCTATCCCTCAAATTAAATTTAGGAAAGTATGGTCGCATACAATCCTAAATTAGCAGGCAAACACTTCCACATGTGCCAGCCACCAGCACAACACTAGAAGACACATTTCGACATCGCAATTACAGCACAAAGGCAAAAGCCGAAAGAGCAGGCCTCCCCAAAGAACCACAACAAGGACGCAATGAAGGCGTTCACCCAAATGTACACCAAACAAGACAAAACATTGTGATTACAAAATTTCCAAGTTAACACCAACCTCGATAAACCAGATCAAATATTCTGGTGTTTATACAATGGAATATACAATGCAAGGAATATACAATGCAGCCAATCGGATCCCTTGTGCACAGGGAATACCAAAATGGACAAATGCATTTACTAGGCCGACCACAACCAGACATATTCACACTAGGTCGACCACAACCAGATTTATTCACAATTCAACATCCAAAACCATTATATACAGGAGCATGCTATACTCCATCTTGCAGTCCAACTGCCGCAGTCCAACAGCTTATGATCCAGCACTAATCGCAACGCAATATGCATGGGAATGGTTGTCAAAAATTTCCTAACTACAGGTACTATAACTAAAATACACCAAAAATAACTTCTAGTTACCAAACTTTCCCAAATCCATCTATCAACTTCCACAAAATCATCAAATCTGACATACAAAAATCAACCACATAGTGTACTAAAGCATATGAAAGCTGTATTAAGGAATGATCTCACCGGTCGATGCTCCCTCTGGTCCGTCTCCTGTCTGACCGTCCGCACCCCTCTCCCAGTCGGTTCAGCGTTCCTGCATGCTCCCGTCGGATCACTCACGGCAAGGCCAAAGAGAAGCCAAAACTGTCTCTATTCTTGTGGGAACAATACGTCTAAACAGCCGTTGTCTTGATTCGCACTGGTATCTTCCAAAATCCAATGTCCAGTCGAATGTCTAGTTGTAGCTTCATTAATTCAAAGAAGACTACCGGGTCTGTAGTCTTCTTTGTTCTCAGTCGCTGCAAACACTGGAGACTCTCCACTTCTGGATATTTTCTTGACCCGTGTAGACACGCTCAACACTTCCAAAGCGGAGCGAACACCACCACGGACAACGAAAAGGTCCATAGAGCGAAACCAAACGGGGGCCAGTTCGGCCTCAGGCGGGGTTGGCTACGTCGATTGCAGGGAAATGTTGGGACCACGCAAACTTCCAAGAAGTCCTAGCGGGGGGGTGGGGGCGGTCAGAGGGGACACCCTGAACGAAAAGGGCTACAACAAAGATCAATACACCCCACACTAGTTTCCCAAAGCTTCCATCAGTCACCACTTTCTACATACCATAGCCTACGCCTTCCAAACAACTTCACATTAGGCCTTCAACAACTGCCTTACATTACCACGTCCATCTACCTCCAATCAGCCCGGCAGGCTGCGCATCCGCCACCGAACGAAAACGCCAGGCACCGGAAAAACCTAATAACACTCAAACAAACATTTGTTCACATGTCCAAACACCAGAAACATCAGACATCATTTTTGCCGTTCCAGCGTAAACACGAGAGACCGGCAGAGACTTACTGCCGCACTTACCCATAAGTAAACCCAGCAAAAACAAGCGCGGCGAAGACGCTGGATCCAGAGCGAACACAATGTCACCCCGGTACCTCAAGCCCAGTCGCGAGATACACCCTACACCAGTGTTTAACACAGTGGTCCAACCACAGTACTGTTAACAGTTTCCTTTTAAGCGCTGACTGTTATGTGCACGTACCTCCAAAGTTCGAAATTTAAGCCTGGGTACCTGTACGGATGAATCCCAAAAACCATAAACGCCGGGCGCCCTCGCGCTCACCCCTTTCGCGGGGAGGGAATCGGCCTCCAGAGACCTAGTCTCCGGCCTTGCACGGATAACCAGCTAGGAAATGATTAGAGACACCAGGTTAAGGAACCGAGGATGAGCTCCCAAATTGTGATGGTAATTTTATTGATCAGAACTCTTTAATAAGGAAGTATAGAGACAAAATACTCTTGGCACAAATTAACAGTTTGTTTATTATTTGCAAATATGAGAGACGCGTCAAACGCTTACCAACATAATCGTCCGAGGAGTCTCTAACTCAAAAATGTCATTCAACAGTATATATCACATACAAAAAGGGGTATGGTAATTTGTTACCCATCTGTCTTGTGTAATATTTACCCAAAGGGTGGGCTGTCCCCCCACCTAGTAACTCATTCATTCTCACATCCAAACAATGGGACTCAGTCCTTTAAACAGTAAGAATGCATCAGGTTTCAGAATTTCCACAACACACTACACCACAGATTGTCTTTTACCCCATTGAGACAGACAGACAAAGATAGGACTGAAACTGTCAGGGCCTGGGCGGAACCCAAAAGCAGACAAGGACAAGTAGAGACCGTGGAGGGTGATTTATTAGTGAACAGCAAGTGTATGTGGAGAGTATGGACAGAGTGCAGGCAGGGGAGATGGAGTGAAGGTGGTTCCAGGAGTCCAGGTAGTCAGGAAGGAGAATGTGGGTCAGGATGCAGTAGATGTTGTCGATGAACCGGTTGCCAGCATTACCCCGGAGTTGACGCCACGCCCCCTAATAGGTTGCCAGGACGACCAAAACAGAGGTACAGAAAGGGAACAGGCAACCATACACACACAATCACGGGGGAGGGATCGTGACAGAAACAAAGAAATGGGGAAACAGAAATTGAAAAAACGGGGAGAAATAGAGGGTAGTGCCAAAGAGACAAGCAGAACTAGTTGGTGCCACAATTCACTGTAAAATAGGTGAACATGATCCATCAAAATGTTTTAATAAATATGTCTAGTGCACAAACACAAATGTCGCACGTCATGTTCCACAGTAGAATACATCTACAGTCACAAGAGTTTTATTGTGCAGGATGGTGCTGTGTTATTTGGTGCATCTGATAAATAATCTTGATCAGAAACCCCGAGAGACGGTGAACATCGTAATGTAACACAGAAGAGACCAGAGTCGGGAATGAGACCTATTTGCAGAGTTTGTTTTCCAGAAAGGGCCATCAAAAATCAGGTAGTCCAGAAACAGGTCAAACAGGGGGTAAGCGCTGTGTCAGGGAAAGTCCAAGAATCACAACCCAAATAATCAGTCAAACCGGACTGAAATGCTTCTCAGAACAGACAACAATATTCTGCATGGACACAGGCAGATGAAGGGGTTAAAATACACAGGTGTGCAGGAATCCGTCAGACAATGGCAGATGATAGGAGTGGGTGTGGTGCAAACAGGTGGGCGGAGACAGAATAAACCATCTGGGACATTAATAGGGGGAAGGAGTTCTGAGTGTCTGTTGGTACAGTTCGATATTCAGGGGAAGGGATCACTGAGTTGTGAAAATTTTTCTTCAGGAACTCAAACAGAAACATTTATACTCTGGCGTTTATAGTTTCCTATGAATTCATTCTAACGACAGCACACAGCCCCAAATAGCACCCAGTTGACAGTGTAGTGGTCTAGTTTTCACCAGGGCTCTTGTGATGGTTAGGACCATAGACATAATAAAGAGTAGACGCCGCATCGACCGCTACCGCCTACTGGCGCTGACGAGCCGTGGGACCGCCATCTTGGACCGGTCCGCCACTCCACTCAATGTAATCTGTTTTGGCAGGTGAAACGAGCTGTCAGCGCATTTAATTAATCATACCTCAGTGAATACCTTACTGATTTTCACGCGGGTTTTTTTGCTGCAAAGGTCAGACATGTAGCTATGATACAGGACACATGGTTCGGTGTATTTTAATATTCATAGTTTTATATTCATCAAAACTGTGAACATAATCCCCAAAAAGGGAGAAAAACAGGAACATTTCCAGTTTGAATATCATTCTGATTGAAACACCTAATAGTGGCAGTAAAGTCAGAAATATATATTTCTCTCTCTCTCATTTCACAGCCCCCATCCCAACATACACACATGGGTCCCAGTCTAAAATAGCAGGATGAAATGAAAAGTGACAGTTTTTATTTAAATTGCACATTTACTTTGTTGAAACTCCCTTGAAAAGTCTGCAAACGTAATTAATGTAGCAATTTTCAAAACACAGTTACAAGTGCTTTTCAGAACCCAGAGGGAAAGAGATCAGGGCTAAGACAATCACAAACACAAGGACATAATGTAAAGATAAACTTCATTAAACACAAGCTCACAAACCCAGTGTAAGGCAAAGGAGACCAACATTTGGATTCCTGGAGACACACACCATGAGGCTAGAGTTCATGAAACACAAACAAACAGAGGTATTTACAGACCCACCAACACTTACAGCAGTATTCACATAAAATGTGACAGACCCGTTTTCAGGCAGTTTTAAGCCATTGCTTTCAGTTTCATTGTTAATCTTGTCAGAATGATGACAGATATGACATAAAGATACTATGTGTGATGAGTAAGGTTAAAGTACAGATATAAAGCTTAGAATTTGTTTTGGGATGCTGGAATTTAGGATTAAAGTCTTGAATTGTCGTGGAACCACACACATGCACAAACTCTAAAACCCCTGAAAGAGGACAGTTCTTCCTCATGCTCCCTTTCTGCAGTTCAAGAGAGGTGAGTTTGGTAATGTGGTGCAGCCTTATTTTGAGAAACACAGACACAACCAATGACAACAAGTCAGAATGATGGTTGTCGATGCCAAACTGAGTCTCCTCAATGTGTTCCCCAAGCAGAAAAACATCCTCCGTTCCAATCTCCTCCCGGACGATGTCTGTGACTGTCGACACCTTAGGAGCTGGCATTGGTGAAGCTTGGCGGATCACCCTCTCTGCAGCACTCAGCACCTTATTAAAATAATAATTTAAAAAAATACATTATATTTATATGGTGCTTTACACAGGTGAGACACCACACCGAACCATCAGGCGGCGGAAGATGGCCTGGAAGTGCCGATGGATTGTTATTCCAGCCTCCTTATATGGAAAACAGGCACACAATACATACATTACTCACAAGACATAAATATATTCATTAGGTATATTTTCAAAATTGTAATTAATAGAACACCAACCCTACCTGACGCTCTGATTGAATTAAATAGGAGCTCCAAGTGATCTTGGCTGAACCTGTAGGTGAACACATACCGCTGAACTAAATAATAAGCTTGTTTGAAAACCATTCTACTATCAGATGTTCTGTTGCCTTTATTTTAAGTGGGGTGGGAATGAGACATGAGAGGTAACTTACTTTTGTTAGGGTGAATTACACGTGAGCTAAGCTGTGTTGGGCAAGTTACTTGGAAATTGCAGTGAGCTAAGCTATTAGTTATTCTGTCATGAATAAAGCTTCACTACACAAAAGCTACCACCCAGTCAAATGTAGCAAGCTAAGTAACACAAACACAGCAGTAGGCTAGTTCATTACATAGGAAGCTACTTTAAGTTGTGCTAATTTCACATGACAAGAAAAGTAGCTTGTGTGGCCAAGCTACTTGGTAAATAAAGGAGTTACTACTACTGAAAAGTTACTTGATTCTAGAAATAGTGAAGCTACCACCAAAATACTAAGTTACTAGCTAGGCTAGTACTGCCCAACAATGATAATAATTTATATAGATATATAATAAGCTGGCCAATGTTATTATACCAGTAATATTTGCTTTATTTCTACAATAGCATTCTTGAGTCAGTTGTAATCTAAGTCAGTGTTATATAGAATATGACTTATCAAGTCTCAGTTCGCTGGGTGAACACCGGCTGGTGCAGTAAACATAGCCAAGCTAGCTGGATACGATTTCAGTACAGTAATATCAAAGATCCTTGCTCCTTCTCAACTCTCTGGTAATATTCTAGTCACAAAATACAACCAATAATACGATAATGTTAAATCTTACTTGTGAAAAGTAATCCCCCGAGCACTGCTTTCGATGGTCCGCCGATATGAGCAGGAGTATGCTCCACAGTGCTCTGGCATCGTTGCTTCTGCTGCTACGCAAATAGGAGTATGACCGGTCAAAGATGGCGGCCGTATTTCTCGCGCCCCAGCAGCCAATGCGGCGTCTACTCTTTATTATGTTTATGGTTGGGACCTCGGTTGAAAGGAGTGCAGTAGTTTGGGAATAGGGTGTCATTCCGGTTGTTTGGGAATAGGGTGTCATTCCGGTTGTTTGGGAATAGGGTGTCATTCCGGTTGTTTGGGAATAGGGTGTCATTCCGGTTGTTTGGGAATAGGGTGTCATTCCGGTTGTCTACATCATTTCAAGAACAGAATTTTGTGACTATATTTCCCCGAAGCCCTGGTTGAGCGGGGGGCTGCTAAATACGCACGGCGGAAATGAATGTCTCATTGCACTCAGACCGCTCCTTGTTGTGACCGCTCCTCATGCCTGTGTTCATTGTGGCGTCCGAATTATTTATAGCAAGTAGCATAGCCAGTTAAGGGAGGAAACCCTATTTAATTTCTAGGTTACTCACCCAGTAGGTTGCAGATGCGAACACACCCATGGTGCTGTTATTGTTATTAGTAGTATGGTATACATGATCATGTGACGTCAGTGAGTTACCCCAGAGCAGCTTTCTCATTAATGGTTAAACTGAAATGTGGCTTTGTTGGTCTGAACTGTTTTCTACATGTATCACGCACACGCCAATACACAAATCACTATGCCTCAAGAGGAAACAAAGCCTCATTGATCTTTGTGGATCAACAGAGTATTTGATTCCCACTGGTAGATGATGAGAGGGGGTGTGTTTGGGGATGGCTGTCCCAGCTCCTCGAACATCAATCACACACTCTCGCATACTCCTACAGTCATCACAGCCGTGGAGGAATATGATAATTCCTGGACTCAAATGGTCCAGTTGTGCCTGAGATGAGAGATCGGATGCTGAGACACAGCACTTATAACCCAGTGTCTGAGGCCCTCGGCACCATCTTCACAACACAACACATTTTTCACTGAAACTCTCGATCTTGTGTGTTCATGTACTACTTATCTTTGTAAGAAATACACAAAGGACTGAGGAGAATGAGTACTCTGGCATGCGGCACAAACACATACAGAACTCACTTTCTTCAGACTGACTGACTGACTTACTGAGTGCCTGGAAAATAGCGTAGTGGTTAGAGAAGCAGACCTGTGAACTACAGGTCCTGAGTTTGTATCTCCTCCCAGGCAAAATATGAATTATTCCGTATAGATGAAAAATTTGCTAAATTATGGTACGGTTATATTGCGACTGTTTCTGGCATGGAATATTGCATCTTCAGTCTCGTTAGCAATTGCTCAATTCTCATGATTATTCCTAGGAAGTTAGTAGATACTAGTAAGCCCATTTAACACAATCCTCAATGGAGTCTTGCGATTGCTGAAACTTGTAATGCCGTGGCGTAGTGGTTAACAGCCGTGTCTCTCATATGGAAGACATTTATTAATAATTTCTGGTAGATTCCACGATTCTCTCGTCTTTTCACATGATGAGAAAGTTAGTTATCGTCGCCTTCATTTATTGTTAGTTACTGTATACATGTCATTCACAAATGAAAGAAAAAAGTTTGTTGTTTTGCCATGACATAAAAAAATACATTTCTATGCCATGAAATGAAATAGCTTTGGCAGACTCACTATCAATTGTTAATTTCTTATGACTATTCATGTAGTAGATACAGGTAAATCTTATTACTGGCTAATAAGCTGTTAACCCGGCCAGTGGCAAACACAATATATTGCCGCAAAAGAGGATTGAATAGAAACAAGAGGCTATACTGACACCTGGCAAAAGTACAGCTCCGTGGTGTAGTGGTTAACAACACAGCCTTTCATGTGGGGGACCCAGGTTTGAATCTTGAGATGGCAAAACTGTATATTACAAGCTTGCCTGGTTTCTTGTTTTCGTACAGTTTAGAGGATGGCAAATTGTCTGTAGAAATATCAGTTGCAGATAATCATTGTAACTTTTTCTGAGGAACAATCAGGGGCTTTTTCTCGGGGGAACAATCAGGGGCTTTGTTCTAGCTGGAATGCTTAATCCAAAAACTTGGGACTGTGTGATGGAAAAATCTATAATCTCTGCCATGTACAAGTTTCTGTTGAACAGCCTTTTAATGGTAAGTTATCAATCTGAGAAAAGAAACGTGTGCGATTATTACTTCTTATACATGAAGGAAGATGAGAAACTGATGTACGATCAGTAACAAATGATTTATATATCTTACATAGAGCACATTTCCATTTGTCTTTGTCAAAACTGTTTACCCTTCTTGCAAGAAAAAAATATGTAATCTGCTGACCATGCAGTGTAAGCTGGGCACATATATATCTCTGCTATATGCCTCAGAAAGGAGAGAATTCAGCAAGGTTGCGTTAGGCTATGTGCCTTAATATTTCTTCTCAGCACAGAATAAAAGAATCATTGACCAAGAGACCCTCACATTTTTTTCTGCAAATAGAAACATCCACGGCTGCTGTTGCAAAGAAAATTGGCCAAATCAAACAACATGGCTCAAGACTATAATTCTCATTGTCATAATTTTCGGGAAGATTTGAAGTGTGCTTGTTGACCGCATCCGCGACTAGCACGGACCGAATGGCACGTAGGCCCGATTATCTTGCCAGACAAACTGCATGTGAAACTGGGTCAGCATTTGGATTGGTAGAAATGGGGGTAAAGGTACAGAAGAGACTCTGATCATGTATCTGTATTTACAGTGGAGTTGATGGGTTGGCACTGCGGTGTGTAGAAGACGTTACCAGCCAGCAAGAGTAGTAATTTGCTCAGATTCTAGTGCAGTTTTAAAGAGGTATGTTGGGAAAAGGAGACAAATATACAGAATACAAGGGAAAGATTGCTGGAAGACAAACTGCATGTGACAGCTCATGCCTCCATGAATCTGAGAGTGCAAACATTTTACGTTGTATTTTCTTCCAGCTTTGAGTAGAGTGACAGGTTCAGCCCACCCAACAGAAAAAATTAGGCAGGACGGTTGAAATCATGTGCAAACAAGTTTATTTATATAGCACAATTCATACATTCAATGTGCTTCACAAAGAAAAATAAAACATATCAAAATACAATAGCATAAAAACAAGTACTCAAACAAAAATATCAAAACAACTTCATAATATTAAAACATAGAATAAGCATTAAAACGGGATAAAAAATAGGAAGGTATGAAACCTGTAAGGCTAAACAGTGCGGTTAAGTGTAAATGCTCAGTCATACATAGGCGTGTGAAAACAGAAGTGTTTTTAACCTATATTTAAAAATGTATACGTTTGGGGCACATCTAAAATATTCTGGTAGTTTATCCTGTTGTGTACAGCACAACTGCTAAGAATATGGTGGAAGGAACACCATCCTGAAATGTGAGTGATGCTCAAACCACTCGAACACCAGTGGAATCAAGCCACTCTAACACCAGTGGAATCAAACCACTGTCACACCAATGGAATGAAGCCACTCTAACACCAGTGGAATCAAACCAATCTAACACCAGTGGAATCAAACCACTCTCACACCAGTGGAATCCAACCACTCTAACACCAGGGGAATCAAACCACTCTCACACCAGTGGAATCAAACCAGTCTAACACCAGTGGAATCAAACCACTCTCACACCAGTGGAATCAAACCACTCTCACACCATTGGAATCAAACCACTCTCACACCAGTAGAATAAAACCACTCTAACACCAGTGCTGAATGGTGGAATTGGACATTGTCCCAAACAACTACATAATTCCACTCCATTTGCTCCTGATCACCCTGCGGAAAGAGGATTTCATTGAGTGTAGGAGCCTTTCTGTGTTGTATGGTCCCAAGACAACATTGTTTGCAACAACACCAGTGGTATAAATCGCGGCACACAGAGTGATGATGCCTCCTCATTGTCCAGTGTGATGGCAATTTCATCGATCAGAACTTTTAAAGGAGTAAGGACAGAGACAAAATTCTCTTGGCACAATCATTTCTATTTGCAAATAGAGAGACGCGTCAAATGCTTACAAACATAATCATCCGAGGAGTCTCTAACTTACAGTTTTTTACATTCGCTAGGACACATTTCCCAATACTTAGGTCACTTTTTTTTTTTTCTCCAAACCAACTTTCAGCTCGGCACAGCAGTTCATTTCACTTTCAAAATGCACTAAAACTACCAAATCACTTCATACATGTCTCAAATCAACTCATTCTTCCAGAACACTAGCAAAGTTTGACAGACAACAAACACACTTTGTCACCCACAAAACAATGACATAAAAAACACAAACAACAGGTAGCATTTTACAATGTTTTCTTGTGTAAAACAAGGACACATCTCTGTTTATAATTCACTGCAATGTATGTTACTGGAATGAATCAGACATGATGCAGAAAGCCACAATATGTTTTGTCTTTTATACATTTTTATTTTTTTGCACTGAGTAATTCCAAAATACAAGAATTTGTATACACACCATCCACTGATACAGATACAATAGTAATGCTAATCTACTCGGTCTTCTCCATTTGGCAACAGGTTCTCATCCACATCACATCTTATGTCATCTAGGGCAATACACCTAGGAAAGAATCTTCTGGCATGCCTGATCCATCCCTGACAATCTTCTGCTGATATGTCCAGGCATCCAGCATTCCTTGCGTCCATGAGGGATCTTTGATCATGTGGATGGTGGTCATAAACCTTCCACCTCCATGAGGAAGATAATTCCTCTATGGGGTTGAGGAATGGAGAGTAAGGTGGGAGGAAAAGTGACACCATTCTGGGATGGGCTGCAAACCACTTGGTGACTGCACGGGTGTGGTGAAATTCCAACATTGGCAGTTTTCTGCACCACGCATACCTCGCCCCCTCCAAGTCACTCTTCTTCCTCTTTCAGCCACTTGTCTATTTCTGGCTGGGTGCATTTTCTGGCTGGGTCCACATCACAATGCAAAACTACTCAGCAGTTGTCTCCTTTTGTAATGAAATTGAAAGAGTAACAACTGTGTAGATGTTCATCTACAATGAGAATCAGCTGTGGTTGGTCCAATTGTCCAATTGTTTTTATAGCATCTAATTTTAAGATTTAAAATATATTTAATTAATTGTTAGTTTGCTGGAAAACTCTAACAATAGATGCCACTGTAGAGTGTTGCAGATTTGGCTGCACTCTCTGACCAGCCTCTCTCATTGAGAGACCATGATTTACTACATGATCAATTACAGTAGCTCTGATCTCATCTGAGACTACAGCTCTTGATCTTCCTCTTACAGTTTTTTTTAATCGCTTTGGTACTATTTTCACAAGTAAGGTGTACATTTTCAAAACTCTTAGTACAAATATCCAAACTGATCACACTTGTAACGCAGCTAGTCATTCTTTCAAAACCTTATGTAATGTTTTCAGTCCACATGATCATCGTTTCAAACACAAGATTATTGTAATATGTAATGAGAACATTTGGTTTAATCACCGAAACACAACAGTATGATCTTCTTTCAGTTTAGTACTTTTAACAGTCAGTTCATCCAACAGCAAACAATGCAAGATACATGTTTCAAATCAGCCTTAGAAGTGCTGAAATTAATATGCTATAGTACTATAAAATACATATTACACAGTTACACATTAGGCAATACACTTACATTACTTACATTTACATAATCTATCATTTCCAAAATATCTCTCCTATGTGTAATCAAGTGAAGGATCAATGAAGACATCCTCAATCATTTGGGCAAATTAGTTTTTATTTTTCAGATATAATTGTAACATAGTTATATTTTCTATAATGTAACTAAATGAGAACAATTGTCATTGTTTCTCTCAAAAGGCACCAGGTAAATGTGTTTCATTGATACCTGGTGCCGCTTTAAAAGGCGGGCTACTGTTGGTAGGCTGATGGATGCCACATTGGCAAAGGTGTCATTGTTCTCCTCAATTGCCTGCTTTATTTCTGACAGCCGTATATCATTCCTGGCCCTCACCATTTCCACCACTGCCAACTCTTGCTGGTCGGT
Organism: Esox lucius; assembly: GCF_011004845.1. Taxonomy (NCBI): domain Eukaryota; kingdom Metazoa; phylum Chordata; class Actinopteri; order Esociformes; family Esocidae; genus Esox; species Esox lucius. Next base: position 4,182,615 of record NC_047578.1, on the reverse strand, counting down.
CAGCACACGGCCACGACCACCACTATGGGGTTTTCTGTTAATTCTAAGCATAGAACAGAGAATACTATCAATAGATCTTGCTGTACAAATACTGTAACATGTTACTAACATGCATTACAATTTACTGTGAATGTCATAGTATACATCTTCCACACTTACCGGTTTTCTTGGCGAAAGGTTCGGATGATAGAATTGACAGTTGATCTTTTTAGATTTGGCTCAACTAATCTGGCAGCTTCTGCCATAGTAAGGCCTCGGTTCACCACATGATCAACGATGATGGCCCGGACTTCATTAGAGACAACAGTTCTGCCTCCCCCTCTCCGATGACCAACCCTTTGATGGGCCCCATGCCCACCTCTCTGACGGATCCCATGCCCACCTCTCTGACGGATCCCATGCCCACCTCTCTGACGGATCCCATGCCCACCTCTCTGACGGATCCAATGCCCACCTCTCTGACGGATCCCTCGTCCACGAGCTCTTCCAATTCCTTGCTGTCTATCCTGGTCCATGTTGAAAGAAATTGCCAGTGTTTAGACCCTCACTTTTATATCTAATGACCAATTGTGGTTACCCCATCTGAAATCAATTAGCAATAACGAGTTTTCATCAGGTGTGGTTATTTTATATGTTCTTACAAACACATATTTTATTTCTATAGTTCTCAAAATCCATATACTGTATTGCTGAAATGGAAATATATAGGTTTACCAAATGGTTAAGTGATTAACCATTAAGATCAGTTGGATTAAGTGTTGGTCAAATGTATTTGCACAAATCAGATGAGAAGCATATCAAAAGTATTGTGAGCATTGCATTGTGAAAGACAATTACTTCATATGAAAGGTAAGTCTTGATGACACACTGGTTAGGTGTGGTTAAAGAGTGAATGTGTAATTCTGTGCGTTGTACTTAGTCAATTGAACATGTGATTACATGTTTGAAAAAAAAAACTTTTTGATGATCTGCTTTGAGTTTTGTACTAACAGTTGTGAGGTTTTACCACATACTTGCGATAATAGTACCAAAGCGAATAAAAAAAACGGTATTCTTCTTCCACCCGCCACTCTTCTTCCTCTTTCAGCCACTTGTCTATTTCTGGCTGGGTCCAAAATACACAGCAGTTGTCTCCTTTAGTAATGGAATTGAAAGAGTAACAACTGTGTAGATGTTCATCTACAATGAGAATCAGCTGTGGTTGGTCCAATAGTTTTTATAGCATCTAATTTTAAGATTTAAAATATATTTCATTAAAATATTACTGTAGAATTGTAGCAAATTGCTGACTTATTCAGTTTTGTATTATGTTATTGTTTTGAACTTAAGTTTCACAGTTTTGAAAACAGTATGTAAGCATGTGCAAATTGGCTTGTAAGTACACAGAGTTTTGGCGGTTGTTGTGTCGAAGTGAGAAAATAATTAATGTAATTTGAAAGATGTAGTCATTGAATGCATTTTGTGCCAAAGCAATGATAATTGATCCTCAGTTTAGCCCACTTATACTTCTGTTGTGCTCACTGTGTGAAGAGTTTAGAAAAAGTGACCTAAGTATTGGGAATTATGTAAAAAACTGTAATACATGAACAGTTCGTATTTAGAGAGGAGGTGTGGTAAGTTGCTGGCCATCTGTCTTGTGTCACATAGGTTTTACCCAAAGGGAGGGCTGTCCCCCCACCTTATCCTTCCTGCCATACTTTTTACTGTTGTGTTTACCTAAACAAGCCAATTGCTCCTACTTCCCCCCAAGGGCCACATTCCTAAGGAACAAACGGACTGACACCCTTCTTGGTCTAGGCAGGAGAACATGGTCAAAGTACCTAATAATCCTCTGATATTATACAGACATGTGTGTCACAATCAAAGTAAAGATTTACATACCAGCCAATAGAAAGACAGACATTTCTCAAATGTACCTAAGTTCAAAATGTCCATAACACCAGGGACATTGAGTGTGGCACGTTTGCCAATCATATTTCTTACTCTTCTCCTTTTTGAAAATGTAAGCCAAGTTCATCAATATACAGGTACTCATAATGAGTTGCACTGCTATCCAACTCCAACATTCTCAAGGGTAAAAAGAACACAAAGAACAATACTGTAAGTAATTTTTTTACCATGATGTAATTGATTGCAAAGTAGATACTACTGTAAAATGTCGCTGAAGTCTGAGCTCCCACTTTGATGCAGCACTGTGCAGAAAGATGCCTGAATCTTTTCACTTAGAGTGGAACAGTATATGGACACATAATATCCAGGGCAAAAATAATTTGTGTTTACAGCAAAAGTGCAGTAATAGGCTTGCACATACTTGAACAAACAGGAATCGCAACAAACATATATCTCACTGGATATATTTATACTGGAGTTCTTTCACATGCTCACTTTTTTTCTCAGAGGGTACAGTCTACAACACTTGGGTAGGTCTTCAGCTGAAATATCAATCAACTGTGTTTGGATTGATTAAATATTCAGATTTATCATTTTCTATATATTTCAATCTGGTTACTGCAGAAATGCACAACAGTTGCCATCATTCTGTTTTGAATGTGTTTTTAACAGTTTTGGGAACAGTGTGTAAGCATCTGAAAAAAACATGTGCTCCGGATATTTTGTTTTTGTACACTTTCAGGTAGATCAAAGTGGAAAACCCTTTGCTGCGTTTATTCCGTCTAGACCATGGGGTGTGGTAGGAATAGGTGTTGCTGATAAAGTAGTTAGCCACATTAAAACCCATTCTCATGCCAACTATTTTAGCAACAGCTTAAACCATACCCAGCCACAGACCGTAAACCACCCAGACCAAAAAACACTAAGGAGGGAGTCTTCCGATTTGGAGCAACCCGCCTGCCAATGAAAAGTAACAACCCATTCATGGGACAATTCCTATTCAGTTCAGATTGCATCCTTTTTGGCAATAACTTGGGACAAGGTCAGGACAACCTGGCAGTGCTCAGTGTTAAACGACACAGGTCGTTAGGTCTACAAATGGCACCCTATTTCTGTCATTGTAGTGCACTGCTTTTAACGAGGGCTCGGGGGCAAAAGTAGTGCACTACAGGAAATAGGGTGCCATTCGGGACACCCCCGTGGTAATGGTCAGGGACAGATCAGCTTGAGTGCTGAGAGTTAAATGGCGGCAAGGTTTAACATCTGTAGACCTTTATATATTTAGTTACCCACATGGTGGTCCGACTGTAAGTTGATGAATCACCCACTGTTCATTGTTTGCTCGCGGTGAATATGCCTGCGCGTGAGTCAGCAGACTGTAGATAGAATAAAGAGGTACTTTTACAGCATTAGAGTGGAATGTGAATTAGTGGTCTAGTGTGAATGACTGGTTTGATCAGCAGGTTCTAGAATATGTTTTTCTATTCTACCTGTCACGTTGTATGAATGCAGGACACGAGGATCAGAGGTGTAGTAGTGATGGGACACTTGAAGTTACGCTTCGGTACGCGCCTCGAGATTTTCAAGCGAGACAGGGCGTAGCCAAGCTTCGGTAGCCGTTTCAGATTAAAACATATTTCCCTTAGATGATGTATGAAGCTTCGTTTCTGCGCTGTACCACCTCAAGTGCTCGCTTTTGGTTTGGAGTCCAGTTTGAGTATATAAGGAAGAGAAATTGTATTCCTCAATATAAATAAATAAGATATTTCCCTGTTACAAAAGCACTGTTCTACCCTCACTGTCCAGTTCCAAAACCTCAGTTGCCAAGAAAAATGCAAAAGCACACACAAATGTCATCTCTCTTTATTTCTTTACTCACTTATTAAAAATGCACTTTTACATTCAGTATTTGCCTATTACTTATGCAAATAAAAACAAATGTTTAGAAAAAAATAAGAATATACAAATTGAGTGTGAACAGGCTTTTGTAAAAAAAAAAAAGCTATAGTTATATTAACTATATTAACTGATATGAGTCCTCGAAGTGGATGACTGAAGCTTCCATTGAGCCAATGCGATGTAATTGGTGTAATCATTATTCGACCTGCTATTCATTATTTCAACCAGTAGGTGTCCTCAGTGAGCCCTGTCTAGGCGAGGCATTGAGAAATTACCCTTTTAACGAAGCAATGCGCTGGAAAGCCTCATCATATCAAAAAGGCACGTTTGGCCATCACTAAGGCATAGTAGGAAAACATCCTTTTAATGTACATCTTTATGAATTGCTGAACAGAACACAACAAAAGGAAAGCCAGACCGTAAACCAAGGGCAAACATTTAACACAAACAACAATCCATACTGCGGTTTTGATTGTTTATAATTGCAGACAGTTGCCCCTCAATCAATCAATCAAATGTATTTATAAAGCCCTTTTTATAACAGCAGTTGTCACAAAGTGCTTTTACAGAAACACCCGGCCTTAAACCCCAAGGAGCAAACAACAGCAGTGTTGAATTTCAGTGGCTAGGAAAAACTCCCTAAGAAAAAAAAAAACTCCCAGGCTCAGCGGGGTGACCAGTCCTCTTCTAGATGTGCCGGGTGAGATATTAAGAGTCCAATTAGAATAATTAATAAATGCATGTGGGCTAAATCCAGAGTCTATTTAAATTTAGACGAGGTCAGAAGTATGACCAGATGGACAAAGACAGGGACAGCAACGGGCCCCCCAAACCAGGCACTCCGCAGGTGTGGACCAGGACCTCATGCCCTCGTAAAGTTTAAAACGGGAGGAAACTGGGAAAATTCAGAAAATGCATTCCTCATATCAACAACAATTTATTGTGGAGAAAGAGAACTTAGTGGGGAAGGAGAACTGACCCAATCCCCCAGCACAATAAACCTGGTAAGTATAGCAGTGTAAGATCTTGGGACTGAGATCCCCTTTGGATTGTCATTTGAACAGGATACAGAAGGCCTGTACCATCCCTGTAAACGGGATGGACAGGATACAGATTGTTCGGTAGAATGCCTAATTGTTGGTTAACTGGTGACAGTGTAACGACAATAGAGATTACAGAGTAAGTGTAACGTGCCTGCAAACAAAATACTAAACCGTGTAAAACCAAGCAAAACAGTTGACAGTCGAATGGAGATCTACCCCCTTCCCAGGCCTGCATCCTGAAACTGACTTGTAGTACGTTTTGGAGGTTTTTATTGGACAATGAGATGTCCATCCCAGGGTCAGACAGCGTGAACAAGGGTCTGAGGGACATGCCTCCGTGGATCAGTTTTGATGTGTGGCTCCGTATGAAACAGCATCTATGGCACCTCCTTTTTTGGGTAAATTACTCAAAGAATACATTATTTCCTGAAGTGGGCAAGCAACCCTTTTCCGACTGCCCACTTCAGGTTGGTGGAAAGTGCCTGCCTCAAGTGGAGGAGTTTAAGTATCTAGGGATCTTGTTCACGAGCGAGGGAAGGATGGAACGGGAGATTGACAGACGGATCGGTGCAGCTTCTGCAGTAATGCAGTCGATGTATCGGTCTGTCGTGGTGAAGAAAGAGCTGAGCCGCAAGGCGAAGCTCTCGATTTACCAGTCAATCTACGTTCCTACTCTCACCAATGGTCATGAGCTTTGGGTCATGACCGAAAGGACAAGATCCCGGATACAGGCGGCCGAAATGAGCTTTTTCCGCAGGGTGGCTGGGCGATCCCTTAGAGATAGGGTGAGAAGCTCGGTCACCCGGGAGGAGCTCAGAGTAGAGCCGCTGCTCCTCCACATCGAGAGGGGTCAGCTGAGGTGGCTTGGGCATCTTTTTCGGATGCCTCCGGAACACCTTCCTGGAAAGGTGTTCCCGGTCCTGTCCCACCGGGAGGAGACCCAGGGGAAGACCTAGGACACGCTGGAGGGACTATGTCTCCCGGCTGGCCTGGGAACGCCTCGGTGTCCCCCCGGAAGAGCTAGAGGAAGTGTCTGGGGAGAGGGAAGTCTGGGCATCCCTGCTTAGACTGCTGCCCCCGCGACCCGGCCCCGGATAAGCGGAAGAAGATGGATGGATGGATACATTATTTCTTGCAGCCGGACATTCACTGTGCTTTGACAGGCAAATAGCTGAGTAGTTAGAGAGTTGAGAGACTAATGAAAAGGATGCTGGTATGAATGCCAGAGCCAGCCAGTTGAACAATCTGTAATGGGGTATAGATTAGAGCCTCTGCCAAAACACTTAAACATAATGTCATAAAAAATGCTAAAGTCTGTGATCCCTCAAAATTCAGTTTTGTGGGTTTGAGGAAGTGAAAAGACCTTTGTTGGGACACCACCTAAAATGTAACAAAACCAATTCATCACTCACCGGTCCTCCAGAGTTGTAACTGTGAAGTAAGCTACTGTTTTGAACACATGGGGGCAGCATACACCCTCAAATGAATTGATTATAGCTGACTCCCTGCTCACGTCCTACATTTATAGGGTAGCAAATACTGACCACATGCTATGGATTTGAATCCCATGGGTGCCCAAGGTTGTTTGTTATTTCCCACCAGGAACATATTCAGATTGGGGGCAACAATCAGTCTTTCAGAGTGAATGGACTGCAGGCTCTGTACTTTAGTCCCATTCCATATGTAACAGCCTAAGTACCAGCCTCTAGCTGAAATGACATTCCCAGTTACTTCAGGTCACGCGGTCTGTGGGAGTTACACAAAATACATAACATTATTTCCAGTCACAGAGCACCAGAACCTAATCTAGTCGCCTGGTCTCCTTCAAATCAGAAATGGAGGTTTAGGACATCAGGGGTGTGCAGTTAATTTGCTGGTGGAAGCTTATAAGCGAGAGGTGTATCAGCCGGACTGGAGGTGGCTATCCCTAAAAGGTTGATGTACAGGATTCTTTTAAGTGCCCAACTTTGTCCTTCGGGGCGTGGTTTGAAGTCATGTGCACTATTAAAACATTGCTCAGTTGCTATGCAATGTGTGAATGCCATTTCAGGTACAGCAAACACGTCCCAGGGCCCTCAGAGAGCTGTTTGAAATCAATGTTTGGCCTTAGCTGAACCCAGTGGTTATATGCCATGCTGAGAAGCGGCTCGATGAGCATGCAGTTAATCTTGTACCTGAGTGTAACACGATGCTTGGAGGTACAGTTGCCCTTTATCCAGCTCTTCCTGACTAACCACACAGGACAACAAAAACATCTTTTCCTTTCTTTACAGATTTAGGAGCATCATTCAGTAAACTCAGCGTGCTGCAACACTGGGCTTGTAGCTAATACCTTGCCTTGCGGTGGTTGCATCCTTTCAATAGAATGTGATGGACATTGGTAGTTAAGTACCAAGCTGGTTTTAGGAGTACTAAACAACACATGTAATCTTGTTGTGGTTCAACATTCACCTACACAAGTCCATAATCTTCACTGATCCTTGAGTGACAACCTATTTATTAGTAAGTATGTGGGTTGTATGAGAGAGAAAGACAAAGGGAGATGGAGAGAAAGTGTACACGTGCTTGGATGGAGTGTATAACAGCTGGCAATATTTACTGGTTTAAATAGGCCTACTACACACATAGGCTGCACCAGACTGCAGGCCAAGGTGTAATTGCTCTAAATACTCTGGGTGGAGTCTTTTTATACACAGACGTATACGATTCGGCGTTTAACTTATTACCATCTCCATAGAGGGCAGAAAGGCAGAACAAGCCTTAGATCGGTATCTGGGGGCAAAATTCAGGGAAGCGCGCGACAACATTCGAAACGGCGCGAGTAGGCGGCGCCAAATCAGCCACAATCGCGCTGAGCTCACTTCCTTTTTATTCGGGGGTCGCGTGCTTTTGTCTCCATTTTCATTTCGACAGTCAACGCGCCGCAACAGGAGAGCCCCGCCGTCCTCGTCATCAGCCGCGCGGTACCAGCGAGAGCTGTTCATGCAAAGCACTAAAATTAATCTGCGTGAAGAAGTGGATATTTTTACTCACCGCTTACATAACAGGACTATATTTTCATTTGTTGTTTCCTTTTTTGCTTACACGAAGACTGTTTCTATTGAACAATTGATTCAGATTTTTCCATTACTAACTGTCTGATTAACACTCAAAATGGAGAATCAAGAAAGCAAGTACCTCCCGGAGCTTCTCGCGGAGAAGGACAGTTTGGATGCATCGTTTACGCACGCAATGAAACTTTTATCTGCAGGTAAAAATGTTATGTGTTAAATTTACTGCTACCACCTGTCTAAGGGATTTATATTGTATTACTATACGTTGTTTTTCTTATGCGTTTTAAAAAGGCTGGACGGGACGGGTAGCTGAAAACAATAAACCCTTTCATACCCTGTTATTACAACCCGTCTTCTAAGTGCAGTTGGTGACACGTGATCTGCAAACGGTTTACCAACCGTTGGTTGTAGTATTTGGAATTAAACAATGACATATTAATTTAATTTACTATCGACTTTCTCTTGGATATGCGCTCGGAAATACTAATACATTGAAGCTGCAGCCCTCTGTTCCTTAATGGGCTCTGTGTCCGCAAACCCGCGGGGGGTGGGGGGGGGGCAAGGATGGTATTTGCTGGGGTGTTATTGTGTGTTTCCTGTACCAATGTTGTTAATCCAGAAATAATTTGTATTTCGGATGGGGGTGATTGCACAAGGGGACAATGTTTATCCGAAAACCAGCACGCTTGCCGCTCTGAAACGTGTGCTCCCCCGTCAACTCTCGGCAAACGTTGTTTATTTTGAGCATAATTATTGGGTGTGGAGAGACGAAAAACGTTTCTTTATGACAAGCAACACGACTCAGCCAAGGGCAGATGACTAAAATGTTCATCAGCTGGGGGTTATAACCGAGTTTAACGTGATGCATTGTAATGCCTTTTTGAGTAGATTCATTCTAACGGCGTCAATTACAGAAAAGGCTGTGGAGACGTTGTTTGCCTGTCATGCCTTCATCGTGTAACAAAGTAGCGTTGGCCCGCCTGAACATGGTTCTATTGTTATAAGAGGCCCTGCTTGGTGTTTAGAGCATGCTTCCATGACACATCTTCATAGTCGGGGCCAAAGAATCATGTACAATACATAATCTCCATGTCAATTACATTTTAGTCTCTGACCAGGCGCAATGGATGTCGCTAAAACCAGCTATTTATGTTCAGGCTAAAAGCCAACATATTGCATATTTGGGCAATGTTGTAAGGTTGAGATGCGAAAGCCACATCACATCCAGTTGTTGAACCTTTCTGAAAAGTCAAGTGAAATAGTTGGATCTGAGACATATTTTCCCTAAAAAAGTGTTTTTGCCTGGGTCTTGTGACTTTCTGTTTGTGTTTTAATGAACACAGACTGTGTAATGAAAATATGCTCTACAGTGTGCTTACAAAAGTAGTTTGGCCCACCATTTAATGTGGGTTTTGGTTTATTTTTAATTGGCCAGTTTCCCAGAGACACATTAAGCTTGGTCCTGTACTAAAAAGATCTTTCACCGAAGGCTCACCATTGGTAGTGATATTTAGTCCAGGACAGGGCTTAATCTGTGTTGAGAGAACTGGTACAAAATGATTTATAGCCAGGTGACCTGAACTGTGAGCTGTGTCCTATTGGGGTGACAGTTAGTCTAACGGTTGGAGCAGCTGAGCAGTAATTTTTCTAGATCAGAGCAAGAGATTCCAGAGCAAACAAGGTAACAAATCTGTTCTGTCCCAGATTGAGGCAGCATTTCCGAAGACCGGTGACAAATACCCCAATATTATCATCATAGGCATTTTGCTGATTATATTCTAGACGATATGTAGCACATACTAGATGAAATGGCATTTTAATAGGGCAGTTGATGGAAACCAAAAAAACTAGTGATTCGCCGTTAACGTTATAAACTTATCATTATATTTTTTGTTGTCGCACCAATTCAGGTAAATTATGGAGATATTTTTCCGCCTGTCAGCCGGCTCAAGTTTTTGAAATTCTACGTTGTTGTTAGGATCCTATCGAGCCAACTGGTTAGCGCAGTAAAGACATGTTTTATCATTGCAGTAGAAATCACTTGCTGTATTTGATTCAAATTGGCTTGGTGTTTTTGAAGCACTCAGAATGCTTCAAGGTGGTTTTCTACTTAGCCTCTCACAGCAACTCACCTGGCAGAATGCAATGCTCTGTGGTGTCAGAAGGTCCTAACCTGGAATATGACAAGATGAATATAAACTCTGTTATTAACTCAGAAATATAGACTGAGAACTGGCGTCAGCGGTGACCTTGCCTGTCACCTTTAAAGGTCATGGCTGAGTGGTGGGCAACAAGAGCCTTTCTAAAAACAGGTTGCTTTGAGGTAGCAACGGCATATTTCTCTGTGGCTTTGTCCGTCGTGAAGCTGTCGGCCGATGGTGATTAGAATTCATAATACGCTGCTGTACTGACGGGGCCCATGGGTCTGGCACGGGGTGGTGCAGATTTTCTCAGTTCCCCCCAGGGGTGGTTGTCACTGTGCTAGCCTACTGTAGTGCCTGGAAGGTTCCTGTGCGGGGGAGGACGATGTGTGTCTGTGCGATTGAGGTTGGCAACGGTGAACTCTGAACATTGCAAACGCCTGGCGCCTTTATGGGACAGCGGGCAGTTGGACTGCTCCAAGTAAATAGACCCAGACACTCTCTGCTAGTGCCGGGAACTGTGGTTGGCGTAATGGCCCATTGCATGCTGGGAACTTGTCATGGTGTGGTGTCAGGAGGGGGTCGGGAGAACGCCACGGTTTGATGGACTCAGGGTTCTTTTCCAGTGGATGCGAGGTGTGATCGGTGACGGGACACGTCCACATTTATCAGGTCAAAACATTTTTCTGTGGGTGTTTGCGCATTTACACAGCCTGTAATCCGTTTGCAACAAGGCGACGGGAGTTTGCACATCAACTGATTGAATAATACTCCTGTAGAAATCGAGAGAATCCAGAAAGGGGAGCCCAAGAAGGACGGAGGGGACACGTACCTGGACCTGTTCACCGTCAAGAACATCAAACTGAAGGAGCGAGTGCTGATACCGGTCAAACAGTATCCCAAGGTGAGCTGGCTCTCTTCTACATCCTGTTCTGTCATCCTCCCATCTCGGTTTCTCTTCCCTGTAACTTGCTGCGGCACAGTGCTGGGGACTCCTGTATAGGACCGGCAACTAGCGGTCAAATATCAACCCAGGCAGAGCCTATTTTCCAGGTGGCCAGGGTGACCCACGTGTTACGGCTACTGACCCTTGACAACGAGGGCCAGTCATTCTGGGTTGCTGACCCGTGGCCAGGGTTCCTTTCTGGTCATCTGGGCAGCTTTTTGTAGACCGGGGTTCATCCTGTCAGAGCTTTTGGTGTCTGGAGTAACACTGGTTTGATTTGCTATATCTTTTCTAATTCGCTGGTGTTCCCGATTGGCTAAAGATTCCAGTCCCCTGTGATCCAATATCTGGGTAAATTCCTGATTAGAATGAGAGAGATTTTTTTTTCTTCCCTACAGATTCATTATAGAGTGTCTCTGTTCTCTGACATATTTCAGGGATTAAGAGAGTTAGAACATTTCATGATACAAACCTTGTCCCTGAGGGCAAGAGAATGTCCTTCCAGACTGTTTTATAAAGTACCACTAAACTAGTTATTTTGTCCTTCTTATATTATATTACACACCCTGTGATGTTTAAATATTGTTTTTTTGTAGACATTCTGTAATGTTCAGACATGATTCTTTTTGTAGATGTTTTAAATGTTTTAATCCTATTCTTTTTGTAGATTTTCTGTAATGTTCCGTAGTCTTAACCTGTCTCGTTCTCCCTGGTTCCAGTTCAACTTTGTGGGGAAGATTCTAGGCCCTCAGGGCAACACAATCAAACGCCTTCAAGAAGAGACTGGCGCCAAGATCTCAGTACTTGGGAAGGGCTCAATGAGGGACAAGGCCAAGGTCAGATGCTGATGCATACAGTACCTGTTTTACACACATACACACCCCGATATAGCTAACACACGTCACAAAACACCATGTTATAAACCCACGTCATATACAGCTGTCATACACGTTATAAACCCACATCATATACAGCTAATATACACATGTTATAAACCCATGTTATATACAGCCGTCATACACATGTTATAAACCCATGTTATAGACAGCTGTCAAACACATGTTATAAACCCACGTCATATACAGCTAATATACACATGTTATAAACCCATGTTATATACAGCTGTCATACACATGTTATAAACCCATGTTATATACAGCTGTCATACACATGTTATAAACCCATGTTATAGACAGCTGTCATACACGTTATAAACCCACGTCATATACAGCTGCCAAACACATTATAAACCCATGTCATATACAGCTGTCATACACGTTATAAACCCATGTCATATACAGCTGTCATACACATGTTATAAACCCACGTCATATACAGCTGTCATACACATGTTATAAACCCATGTCATATACAGCTAATATACACGTTATAAACCCATGTTATATACACCTGTCATACACATGTCATATACATCTGTCATACGAATGTTAATAAGATGTTAAGAACACTTTTATAAACACAATTGTTCAAAATGCTGATTTTCTGAAAGCCGAGCTATTTGGTATTTCATCAGATAATAATTTATCGCTTTACAGAAGCAATAAGGCATCTTAGTGGTTTCTGGTATATTACCACAGCCTAGTACTGTTTCCAGACACTTGATTTGTCGTGCCTTAGAACAGCTCTTATTCGTGCTATGTAGTCCATATACCACAGCCCCTAATGTCCTAGTACTTAAATATAACCACCTGTCAAGAAGCAGTCGTCTACACCTGACATGGGCTTTTACTGGGCAAAGGCTCATTGGGGGACAAAGCAATTGGGAGATAGAACGTGGAGGACAAATGCCAAAAATGCCACCTGTCGTGGCCGACCTGTTGAACGCTCGGCCCGTGAAGCTGTCACGTTTTACACCCTGTCGTATAAAGCTGTCATGTACACCAGACATTCTACAAATGGCTAATAGACACACGCCTCATAAAGCGGTGTCATGTTATACACCTGTCATAAAAAAATAAATAATAATAATCTGCAGACAGCGCTGCATGTCTGCGACTCCCACACAGGCCCGTTTCCCCTGTAATGGAGTCAGCAGGCCATTATGGCCACCGCCCTGTGGTTTGTCAAGTTGTCCACTAGTTTATTATCATGAGGTAGTTTTGCCACGGGGATTGTTTCGACTCTTCACTGGCCGACTGAGTGCTTGTGGGTGTGTGTGTGTGTTACGTGGCTCTAACCGTTCCGTCTCGCCGGGTTTCAGGAGGAGGGTCTGAGGAAAGGCGGCGAGCCCAAGTACGCCCACCTGACCATGGAGCTCCACGTGTTCATTGAGGTGTTTGCTCCGGTCCCCGACGCCTATCTGCGCATGGCGCACGCCATGGAGGAGGTCAAGAAGTTTCTCTTCCCGGTAAGGCACCAGGCTCCAGCGCCCTGTCAGAGCTGCGATCAGGTCTGGACGCCCAGGCTTTCATTTTTATATTTTAGTCATTCAGCTAGCACCCTTATCCTTTGCGACATGCAGTAGTACGGAGTGCATACATTTCTGACCCGGTCCCCTGTGGGAATCAAACACGCCACCTTGGGCGTTGCAAGCAACATGCTTTACCGACTAAGCTACGCAAGACGCGTCTCCACAGCCTCTGTCATTATCTGTCTGGCATATCAGTCAACGACAAACCCGTACATAGAGTGGCAGCCTGGGAGTTGGTGCTTTTACGCCCAGCTAACCCGGATGGTTATCGCTTTGGTATCGATTGCCGCGTTTGAACGGTGTGCTCTGCGTCGCTAGACAGACGGGCCGAACGCTGTGTCCGCTCACCTGGAATAACCAGGTTCGACTGGTCCATCGGCCTGAGCAGGTAAGCAGTCAGCTTAGCGGGAATTGGGTCACTTTCTCCTCGTAGGGCTTTGAATGCGTCTAAGACTGCAGTGTCAGGTGACGTGTGCCAGTGGGGGGGGGGTGTCACTCTGTCCCCAGACGCCTGTCTCACTCTGGGGTCACGCTGGGGCCAGCATTATTATAGCTGCCAGATTGTACACGTGGCTTTTTATTCTGGAATGAGTAAAAACTGTTGGAATTAGTTTGAATTCCAGTTAGTTTTCAAATTGACCAAAATTCCAATTCCAAAACGTCCAGATTGAAAAATAAACGAACCCCTACCCAGTTGACCAAAGCAGAAGCACTTTAAAAAAAAAAAAAGAAAAGAAGTGAAATTGCGCTCCCCCATACAACCTACTCACTACATTCATCAAACACAGAACAACGCTAAGCCGCACTGTTTTTAGTAGGAGAGTTTTCGATCTGCAGAGGTCCCATTGTAGTCTAGCAGGGATATCAGGCACTTTTCTTCCCCCTGGGGGACAGGGGACCAGTAGGGTGGGCAGGTTTTATTCCCCCAGCCCAGCACTTATACATCAGTCCTTGCGGTGTGCCAGTACTATCTGTGTTATGTTACTAATGCATTCTGGGAAATGTCTGTATTGCATCCAGTGCTTGCGGCAGAGGTAAACCAATATGGGTTTCTGAGGGGCATCTCAGTGGACAGCATTCTTGACCCTGGTGGCCCAATTCCTTGAGCATTGAGGACCATCACATGCTTTATTCCATTCTGTAGTGGTGCAAATTATGTTCCTAATTCTGAAAAATGGCTAAAATTGTTTTCACTATGCGGTAATTGCATGTTTTTCCCCCGGAAAGATGCATAAATCATGTAGATGATTATACTCATTTGTTTGGAATATATTGACCAGCACTGGTTTGGATGTGTGCTATTTCCCTAAGTGGACCATCTTGTTTAGTCACCATGTTATTAGCGTAGTGTTTTACATTGCAGTTATTATCCCCATGAAAATTGGTCTAGGTTACTTCCCCTTCATTTATCTAGTTGAAAGAAAATTGGTCTAGGTTACTTGGCTTAATGTAGCTTGTTTAATAAAAATAGTTCTGTGTCACTTAGCTTTGTTTATCTAGTTTAATGGCAGTTTTTATTTTCTATGAATCATGTTCTGGTGGCAGATCAGACCCCAGGGTTAAGCTCAACTGATTCATCATTGAGTCAACCAATCACTTAATTTCTGCCGTCAGGATGGATTTGTCTCTAGCACAAGATTCATAATGCACAAGTCTAACCTGCTAGGTTGAAGTGGGTCCCCTTTGCTAACCTTGTTTTTCTGGTGTTATGGGTATGCAAAAAAAACGTGTCCAATTTCGTGACCCAAAAATCCTCAGTGCAACATTAGTCATCTCGGCTAACAACCACCCGATGTTTAGCCGTTTATGAACTACCTAGGTAAGAATTTTCTAATTCAAAGCCCCGTATTGACTGCCTAGCTTGTTAAACAAAGGCAAAGCCATGTTGCTCATGGCGATGGATTAATATGTAATCAGACAAATGGCAGTCTTCTGTGTGCTGCCACTCAAAACGATCAGGGCATAGGGCTACCCAGCTCTTAATGCAAGTCCCAAACGTCACCCTGATCCCTTTGCAGTTCACTCCATTGACCAGATGTAGCCTTACGCACCCTTTTTAGAAGTCGTTCAGTAAATAGGGCCCCGTTTAGAATACAGAGCCAATTTTTGCGGTCTGTTGAGACCAGGCCGCTGCCCAAATTTCACCCAGTTTCCTGAGATGTTGCCCTGGTCAAAACTAGGTGTCTGTGTGAAGAGGAGGGTGCCATTCAGGAAGCTGCCTCCGGTCCTACGCGTTGATTGGTTCACAGCGCTAACCTCTCCCTTCTTTAGACGGTTTGACTGTGGGTTTGATTGGGTGCGCAAGGTACTTCCCCACGCAGGAGTTTGATTGAGCCTCTCCAATGAACAGGGACTGTCAGTGTGAAAGATTTACAGCGTTGTAGATTGTCTGTTGGTTTTACGCTGTTTGCATGCGTAGGGAGACGTACAGCAGAGAGCTTTATGGTGCCTGGTACCCAGCTCTCTCAGCCTGGAGACGGATGCTTTGTGTTGAGCAACCTACTAATAGCCTCTCCTCTCTCATCTTGTCCTCCCTTCATCCATCCATCCCGCCCTCCCTTCTCCTCTTGCACCTGTCGTCGTCTCTCCTCTCACTCCTCTCCGTGCTTCTGCCTAACCTCCACATCTCGCTCATCTCTCGTCCACCTTCTTCTTTCCCTCTCCGTGCAGGACATGATGGACGACATCTGTCAGGAGCAGTTCATGGAGATGGGTTATCTGAACGGCGGCCAGGAGCTCGTGCCAGGCGCTCCACGGGGCAGAGCGGGGCCGTTGGGTCCTAGAGGTCGGGGAGGGCCGCCCGGACAACCTGGAACACCTAGGTAACTGCAGAACCGCACATGCACAGGCACACAGGTAACAGACACACAGGTAACCACAGACAGACACCCAGATAACAGACTGACACCCAGATAACAGACAGACAGGTAACCACAGACAGACACCCAGATAACAGACTGACACCCAGATAACAGACAGACAGGTAACCACAGACAGACACCCAGATAACAGACTGACACCCAGATAACAGACAGACAGGTAACCACAGACAGACACCCAGATAACAGACTGACACCCAGATAACAGAAAGACAGGTAACTACAGACAGACACCCCGATAACAGACAGACACCCAGATAACATACTGACAGGAACCACAGACAGACAACCCGATAACAGACAGACACCCCGATAACAGACAGACAGGTAACCGCAGACAGACACCCAGATAACAGACAGACAAGTAACCACAGACAGACACCCAGTTAACATACTGACAGGAACCACGGACAGACATCCAGATAACAGACAGACAGGTAACTACAGAACTGGTCTGTGTTCAATCAAATAACACTATTCTCTCTCTCTCTCTCTCTCTCTCTCTCTGTATTTTCTACTCTGCTCCTCTCTGCAGGGGCAGGGGTATGCCTCCGCGAGGAGGTGCCACCAGGGGGGTTGTAACCCGCGGTGGGCCAGCCAGAGGCGGGGTAGCGAGGGGGGCGTCGGCAGGCCGCGGGGGACCTCCAGCTGCCCCGGGCCGAGGTACCGCAGCCCCCCGGGCCAGACCCCCTGCTCCTGGGGGACCAGCGAGGATGCCCCCTCCACCCTCCCACCAGCAGCACCAGCACGCTGCGGCCACTGAACAATACGAGGAATATGTGAGTTAAACCACATGAAGGAATTCATTTGGGCAGCTCAGCTCACACAACCCAGTAGGAGAAAGCACACCTTAGTCCATGAAGTAGATACTGGCAAAGTCAGTGGTTAATGATGACTGAAGATGCATTCTGCACATAACAAACATTTGTTAAAATTGAGATGGATGTGGGGAACTGGGAACCGTCTCACCGGATGGACGTTACTAGTGTAGCAGGTACCCAGCGGGTAATTTATTACTGTGAAGAGCTCAGTAAAACCTTTACTACATCCACCTTTAAAAGACCTTGGCACAAGTTAAATGACGATTTGAGAACTTCCCCTGTCGTGTCTGAATTCAGCTTCATTTGGGCTGTGTACATCTTTGTTATTTTTCTTGTCGGCAGCCGATGAGGGCTAGAATGTTATTGTAGCGTGAAAAACAGCAATATGTCATGCTAGACCCACATTAAAATGCAGTTAAACTGGCTCTGTTTAGCAGGCCCTGGTGGAATGTCCTTGTTGCATCTGTGTAAAACATAAATACATGCAATAAAGCACTTTATTCCAGGTGACCACTCTGAACATTCAGCATGTGACTGGACTGTAGTTAAAGGAATGTTATTCTAAATGTTTTTTGTTCTTTCGCCCCCTCTTCTCTTTTCGACCCCTTTGCTCTTTTTGTGTCCTTTTCTTCCTCTTTTTCTGTCTTTCTCTCTCTCTTTCTTTAATTCTCTAGACCTATGAGGAGAGCTACACGGAGCCAGCATACGAGTCATACGACAGTTACTACAGCCAACCACAGGCGTGAGTCATTAATCTAATCTGCCATTGGCTCTCATCAGGCACACACGGGCCGTCTCATCTTCTTGCTCGTCAGGGGGCCACACATATCCAAGTTGCACACTGGATTATAAAATTATGGGAATGTTGTGACCGAAACAGACTATAATTGTAGACTGAAAAGTGAACTTCCCTAGTTTTTTAAAGTTAATTATGTAGGAGAACCTTCCCTAGCCAAGATTATTTTATGGGAATTCATGTGTATTTCAGTTCTAGAAAAATATCTTCAGCTTTAACCATGTCTGGGTTATTCACATGGCTACCCAGTTAGCTACTTTAGTTATCTGTGATTGTGTTTTCAAATGGCTAACCAGTTAGCTACTTCAGTTAACTCTGGTGGGGTTTTCACAATGGCTAACCAGTTAGCTACTTCAGTTAACTCTGGTGGGGTTTTCACAATGGCTAACCTGTTAGCTACTTTAGTTAACTGTGATTGTGTTTTCACAATGGCTAACCAGTTAGCTATTTCAGTTAACTGTGGTTGGGTTTTCACATGGCTAGCCAGTTAGCTACTTCAGTTAACTGTGGTTGGGTTTTTACATGGCTAACCAGCTGGCTGCTTTAGCTGGGTTATACCTTGGCTAGCAGTAGCTAGTAGAAATACACAATTCAAGGGATATGTTTTATAAATTAAGTGCAACTTGAGAAGTGTGTTAGTTATGCTGCCTGTTTAGCTGGCTAGCTTGGACTGCTACCGATTGAAATCTTATTTATCTCCTTTTTATTCTTCTAGAGAGCCGGAATACTACGACTACGGGCATGGAGAGACACAGGAAGCATATGAGCCCTATGGTAAGATTCACTGTAAAATACAGACAGCAACATGTGTTTAATAAACCCTTGTCTTATTGAAGTGCGTTGGGTGGAAACGTCTACATGACAACTTGAGAAGCTTGTTTTTGTAATTACGTTTCTGTTGGTTTTTTTGCCTTGTCTTTTCCGTCTGTGGTCTGTCTGTGTGTCTACCCCCTCCAGCCCAGGACGACTGGAACGGGAACCAGAGGGCAGCCTCAGGGGGAAAGGCCCCCCCCGCCCGAGCGACTAAGGGCCCTTACCGAGAACACCCCTATAGACAGTACTGACCTCTCCATGACAACGCCTGCCTAGTGACCAACACAACCACCGCTTACGGGCTGTCCCGGCAACCACCAACCTGTCGACCACAGCAGCTCTCGCTTTAAGCAACCCTCGACAAAAGTAATTGTCCGTTGTTTTTCTCGTTTTGGTATTTTCTACTTCGCTGGACTTTTGAGAACAGAAAATCAGGATTGCGACTGATCGAAGCTTGTTTGAGATTTCATTCTCAGTGACCCTAAAACTTTTTTTTAAGATGGGCTAGAGAAGAGAACTTGCAAGGTTTTTTGTTTTTGTTTGGTTTTACATTTTTGTTTATTTTGCTGTTTTTATTTCCGACCCTTTCTCTCCCTTGGCTTGTTTTGCATTGTTGACAGTAAACATTTTTTGATGTTTGGATTTAAAGTCACTTCAGTGGATTTAGATACTTTTTATCCACCCTTTTTAATTATTTTTATTTTAAAAAAGACTGTTGAGGGACAGTTGCAGATTCCCATTTAGGCTACATTTCAAAATTCTGTTTAATATAGCAAAATAAAATGAAACTTAAACGCTGTTTCAATTATGTAATATAGAACAAACAAAAATGTTAAATGAAGTCTAAGGAGACAGTTAAACATTTTTTAATGGAATTTGCAGCAGCAACCTATTCATTCTTGATTTTATAATTCCCATTTGTTTTAAATAGTCTTTAATTAAAAGTTGTCAATTTAGAATTAGGCAGCAGCGATATATAATGATATTTTGTCATTGCACATTAGAGTTTTGAAATATAGCCGTAATCGCCACTGTTGAGATGGACTGTCCTCATATCCTTAATTTGTTTAAAGTTGTAAAAACAATTTAAGTTAACTTTATTATGGCTCTACAGTCAAAATGTCTTTAAGAAAATGATGGCCATGAATTGGCCTCATGTCATGATAAAAGAAATTTCACATGTCAGTACAGGATCTTTATTGGTTTATCTGAGTCTATAAACTGCATGTAAAAACGACGCAATGAAGGATTGGGACAAAAATCTCCACATGGGTCTTCTCTTTCTACAGAGAAGGGATCCTGCATCTTATTAATCTGAACTCTTGTACATACTTTAAAAACGTGCAATCTGTACGTATTCACTATTCTGTACCCGCTCCATTAAAATGCATTATGCTCCATGTGTAAGGCTTGCCTAAATAGGTTACTACTAAATCTGTCCAAAAGATGTTTTGCAGCAGTTTGTCAATAAAGACTAGTTTGTTTTTCTATGAAACTCCGTAACTTGGTTTATTTCTTTTCCTGTCCTAGTAAAATTTGAAATGCCAATTTTTAAATAACATATAACAGTCTAGCTATAGGTGTTTTGCTTTTTATTTCTCTTCAAATACGTCTTTTTAAATTTAAATGAATTGTATTGTAGTCTGAAGGCAAAGTTAACCGTTACCAAATGATGTCTTGGTTGATTATTTAAAAAAGCAGCAGTACTTATCCTTTCTCTCTCTTTCTATACTTTTAAAAAGGACCCTGAGGTAAGACCTCTTAAATAACCTGGATAGCTTCCTAATGTGTATAGCGCTCTATGGCATTGAATGCCTGGGTATGTATCAACACTTTTTCAATCCATCTATCCTGTGGTATTAGTCGGCAATGAGAAATGCTTTGCTAGAAACACCTGTTAGTAAATTAACTGAACTCAAACCATTTAAGTCTTAGATTTCAGGGTTTTTACCCGATGTTGATGTCATGTGTTGAGGCTCGAAGGTTAGTAAAGAGTGTAATGGCAGTTCACTAGGGGAGATGGTTTTAACTGTAATCACTCCACTATAAAGGTAACCCCAACCCTAAATGTGTAATTTGGTAGTGTGTTTATACATTGAATTAATCTTCTGGTAAATGCGTGCAATTTAGTTAAAGAAGAATTCTAGTCATGTTAAAAAAAAAAAGACTAATAAAAAGTAATGAAAAACGTAACTTCCAATATTATTCTAGTTCTAGATTTCATTTTCTAAAATAACTGTTCTGTATACTAACAAAATACCCAACAGTAGAATAGTATTAATGCAACTCTTGCTAAAATGAAAATCTGCAAAGCCGAATCTATATCAATATCCTGACCAGTTAAGCTGCTGCTACTTTTTCTTTGCAATATCGGTGTAAGTGTTTCTACATATTACAATGATTAAGATTTTTTACTTGTAGAGAGTAATGTCAAAAAGCCTGAGTTGCATGCCTACAACTCTATAGACGTTGCATGATCTTGAATGAACCCGCTCGGGTTTTTCCACTCGTTGCTGATTTGCGGTGTCTTCCCGCAGGCCCAGACCAGATATGGGTCAGTGAAGGAGGCTGGCTTACTGGGAAGACGAGCGTGGCTCACTGCAGGGAAGAGGCACTGTTTATCTCAGGTATGCGTTTATTTTGATGAAGGCATTACGAAAGTCTTGTGGAGTGTTGCCAAAATCTGTGTTCATTAATGCTCTTACAGATGATTTGTCAACCTAGGATCAGATGTTAAAACATAAATGTGAATAACAGGACAATAAGAATGTGACCCTATATCAGCACTTATACTGTGGGGCACTTGATAAATGCGTTGATTTATCGTCTTGCTGTCAACGAGGCTGGTACTGAATATGCTCATTTCAGGGATGCGTGTTGCTAATTAATCAATTAGTCCTCTCACTTCTTCATGAGATCCATTCTGGATGGAAGTCTGTTTTACTAAAGGGTTTTTGGCAGTTATGTTTGTATAGATCAAATCAAACAATTCAAAACCCTTTCTGGGCGGAGCTCCAGTAGTGCTTACAGGATTAGTGTGGTAGGGGCAGCCGTGTGTGAGGACGGCAGAGGAATCACTGGTAAAAAAACACGGCAGTATATCCATGCTGATTTCTTGGTGCAGAGCACACTGCGGTCAAAACTGACTTCAGTTTTCGTGTTCATGCTTTCCTCTGTTGTTTTGCGTTGTGCTCCAGCTCCGTACACAGAGAGCACCGACAGGGTCCTTGAGACATCCAGTGAAAATGTGGCCACAGTTAGCCAGCAGTCCGTTCAAAAACCCCTGGGAGCTGCGACAACAGTGTTATTTGAGTTATGGCCACGCAAGAGCAGGTTCCGAGCTGTCGCGGCCCAGTTAGCATGCTGCAAATGAGCAGTAGTTCAGTTCGTATCGAGCCTCACCTTGGCATCCATGCAGTATGTCGAGACTCATGTAGCCGTATTAACAACTCATGCATCCCAAATTGCACCCCCTTCCCTAGATAGCGCACCACTTTTGAGTCCCTAGATCAGAACGAGTGCACAGCTTAGGCAATATAAGGTATCGTTTAGCTCACAGCCCTAAAACGTTTTTTTACCAAGTACCAATGTTCTTTTTTAGGGCTGTGAGCTAATCCCGCTACTGGGATTTGGGCAATCCCAGTAGCTGAATAAACTGATTATGACTACTGGGAGATGACAGATTCCCGAGATCTCAGGTTATGACGGAGTCATCGTGGGAGCTTCAGGGGATATGTATAATGGAGCCTGCTGGAAGGGAAGAAAAGAAAACCCAAGCGACAGTAGTGTCAGAACTACATTAAAGCCAGTTCTTAATTGGGGTTAGAGTTTTAGACAAGCAGCACTGAGTCCTTCCCAACCTGGCCAGATAGAGCTTCCGCTGTATTTTTCTGAACAATCAGCCGACCGTCCTTAACTGGCCATTCGTTTCAGAGCCGTCGGAACAGAGCTAATTCAGATCGTTTGAGGGGATTGAACGTCGTTGATTAACATCAGTGTAGTACTTGGCCTGACTTAGTGCATGCTAATATGTTGGTTGTTTTCCCCTGTGCTTCTGTAGCAGCATTACAGGACATTTCCGGAGCTTCGCCTTGGGGTCCACGGTGAAGACGGACCCAGTGCAGAGCACCACTCCTGGGGAATGCCTGGAAGGATAACAGGATGCCCAGAGGATCTGGGAGCAGACCTATGGGGAAAAAGAACCAAGCTGATTCTAGTAACAGCCTAGCCAAGCTATGAGGCATCTTATCAAGATCTGGAACAGCACAGGGGGATGGACTTGAGCCTCTTAAATGAGCTAGTACACCTTGTGGGAAATTACACCAACAGGCTATCCTGATATTACTAGGGAACACTCTGAGCCAGGGCAGCCTACAGTAGGCAGTGAATGCATTTTTGCATTTGCCCCCGCATGGGAATCAAACCCACAACACTCGCATTGCAAGTGCCATGGTCTGCCAACTGAGCCACACAGAACATAAATGACTCTACATTTGAGTGAATGGTTGTTTGAAACCGTATTTCCCGTTTACTGTTATAGCACTTTCAATACTGAGCGCAAATGTAATAGTTTTCTCTAGAAACTACCGTCTCTAGTAAAAGGAACTTTGTAAATCTATGAAAATATATACGCCATGAATATGACCACCCAAGCTGCAACCAGCTGTGAAATTGGTTTCAATTTCCCTTCAATTACTTATCTTTTCTTTGGGTTGACTGCATTTTTACTTATTGCAAGGCGAGCTGTATTTTGCACCTCACAGACACTAAGTCTAGAGAAGGTTCAATGGACTCCTTTAACAGACCCAGCCCCTGTCCACATCTGTTCCTTTGTCTCCATGGTAAATTACCATGGTAAATTTGTCTCTGTGCTTGTGAACCCAAGGCGCCCCCGAGAGTGAGTCTGTTTCGTGCGATGCGTTCGCTGCCTGACATGTTGTTCACACACTGGATATCACCCTGACACGCACGTACACGTGCACACGCCCGGGCATTTAACACCCCGCGTTGCCCTCAGGACATGAGATGCTAATGTGAAACGCATTTGCATGTACTTTCCACCTAAATATGCAAAGCTTTTGGAACGAACATTGGCTTTCTCACCTCACTTCGTCGTCCAAGTATGGTAATGCCTGCTGAGATCTGGCCGTGAGGGAGAAGTGTCTAAGAGATGCGGCAAGATGGCCAGCATTATCTCCGTTGCCTTGGCGGCTGACTCCTGGTGTGTGTGTGTGTGTGTGTGGGATTTTCATGTGTGTGTCAATACAGTGACACTGCATTACTGAATTAAACCAAAGAACCATTCAGTCACACTGTCCCCCTCTGTGTAGCTAAATCGGCATCAGTCAATTCTGGGTCCTAAACGGATCACTGTTCTTTTTTTATAGTGCACTATTTTGACTAGGGCCCCTTAAGGAGGAGAGTACCAGTTGGGACATAGCCCCCCTCTGCACCTCCATTTAACAATCTGAAGATTGGAGGTTTAGCAGACACGTCGGACGATCACAGAAATGGATGCATAACGGAATGAAAACGTCCCCCAATGTTGATGGCTTTCCAGCAATGTTTTGTTTTTCCCATCAGCAAGGTTGCCCAGTTGATTTCATTTGGGCATTTTATCTGGGTTGAATTGGCTCGTCTGAGTCATTGGGTGGTTGAAATGGTTCTGATGTAAAATGAAAATGCAAAACGGAATGGTACGCGTTGCCTCGCCAACCATGTTGACAGACTGTGAATTACCTTGTCAGATTTTATGTTTTTGCGTTCTTATAAAGACTATATTCCACCAAACTATATTCAATAAAAGTGACTGTTTTCAAGTTACAGATGTGCCTCTGTGGTTTCTTTTTTTTTTGCTTAGATTTTACCCCACCCCAGCCTCAATCTCCGTCCAGGGGTGGGGGAGAACGGAGGCAAGGGTTTTGTTTAGTAGGGGTGGAAGACCGGTGTGTGAATGGTTTAAAGTCAGGGAATTAGCCCCACCCCTTCAGATGGAGGTGGAGATGTTAACGTGCGCGTGTGTTTGTGTGTGTGCTGAGGTGTGGCAGACAGCTGGCAGCGTGGGTGGGCGATAGGACGGTGTCATTTCTTTTCTAACACGCTTGCAGCCTGGCACCTCGTTGAGGAGGATGACGATGTTTAAAGACCTGTTTTTCTTGGACTCGATGCTCATGCCCACACATTGTGGCTTTACTGAGAATGCAAGTCTCCCCCTTTGGAACAGATTCAGGGTCAGCCAACCTTCAGTGCTGACTTTAATCAACTGAGCTAAAGCCTGACCACCAGTGACGTCATTGCCAGTGACCTCATCACCAGTGACCTCGTTGCCAATGACCTCACCACCAGTGACCTTGTTGCCATTTGACCACACCACCAGTGACCTTGTTGCCAGTGACCTCACCAACAGTGACCTCTTTGCCAATGACCTCATCACCAGTGACCTCGTTGCCAGTGACTTCACCACCAGTGACCTCGTTGCCAATGACCTCATTATCAGTGACCTCGTTGCCAATGACCTCATTATCAGTGACCTCGTTGCCAATGACCTCACCACCAGTGACCTCATCACCAGTGACCTCGTCACCTGTGGCCAAACAGTACAACATTTAACCAAACTGATACTGTTGTCTTTTAATGTTTTCTTTGTGTGCGTGACATTCTTTGCGTGAGATATACAGCACTGTGCAAAATTCTTGGACACCTGAAAGTCGAACTAAAGCCATTTATTTGAGTAGTTTTAATTGAAATATATTTATATATAATATATATTAATATTTTATATTATTTTGACAAATGAACACTTACTATCCAAATAAAAAACTTGGTTCGACTTTCAGGTACATAAGACTTTTGCACAGTACTGTATATACGTATGTTCAGCCAAATTTTACACTTGGAGTGCAGGTACAAGAAAAACATAGCCTTGCCAAGCAAAGACCATCAATCAGAAAGTCGACACTATATATTACATGCTTATCGCTCTGCTTTTGTAGTGTTATGAGAAAAACCCCTAAAGCCAATGTCATTTTTTATTAGGTGAGCAAACTACCGGTTATGAGAATTCTGAGTAATCTCTATACACTATCATTTAAACTGTTGAGGCCACATTACGCAACCTTCTTTTGTCTATACTTAAAGGCTTAAAGGGATATTTTTTGAGATTTTGGCAAATAATCCCTTTATCTACTTCCCTAGAGTCAGATGAACTGATGGATTCTTATGTCTCTGTTTCCAGCAGGCAAATATTCAGAAGTACTTTTCTAAGCCAATGCACAACTAAAAACTGAGTTATCTGTTTACTATGCCACGTAAACTGTTAAAGCTGCACTGCTCAACCTTGCTTTTGTTACTACTTTAGGCTTAATTTCGGTTTAATATAATTTTCATTAGATCCATGTTTACATACACTCACCTAACGGATTATTAGGAACACCATACTAATACTGTGTTTGACCCCCTTTCGCTTTCAGAACTGCCTTAATTCTATGTGGCATTGATCCAACAAGGGGCTGAAAGCATTCTTTAGAAATGTTTTGCCCATATTGATAGGATAGCATCTTGCAGTTGATGGAGATTTGTGGGATGCACATCCAGGGCACGAAGCTCCCATTCCACCACATCCCAAAGATGCTCTATTGGGTTGAGATCTGGTGACTGTGGGGGCCATTTCAGTACAGTGAACTCATTGTCATGTTCAAGAAACCAATTTGAAATGATTTGAGCTTTTTGACATGGTGCATTATCCTGCTGGAAGTAGCCATCAGAGGATGGGTACATGGTGGTCATAAAGGGATGGACATGGTCAGAAACAATGCTCAGGTAGGCCTTGGCATTTAAACCATGCCCAATTGGCACTAAGGGGCCTAAAGTGTGCCAAGAAAACATCCCCCACACCATTACACCACCACCACCAGCTTGCACAGTGGTAACAAGGCATGATGGATCCTTGTTCTCATTCTGTTTACGCCAAATTCTGACTCTATCATCTGAATGTCTCAACAGAAATCGAGACTCATCAGACCAGGCAACATTCTTCCAGTCTTCAACTGTCCAATTTTGGTGAGCTCGTGCAAATTGTAGCCTCTTTTTCCTATTTGTAGTGGTACCCGGTGGGGTCTTCTGCTGTTGTAGCCCATCCGCCTCAAAGTTGTGCGTGTTGTGGCTTCACAAATGCTTTGCTGCATACCTCGGTTGTAACGAGTGGTTATTTCAGTCAAAGTTGCACTGATTAAGTTGCACTGATTAAATACAGCTGAATGAAACAAAAACAGTGTCTGTCTTCATTTCAGGCTGCAAAGCAACAAAATGTGATTATTTTAAAGGGGGTGATTATTTTCTATACCCACTGTTAGGGAATGGACTGCCATTTTGGACACAGATTAAAATGGTGTAATTACTATTTGGCTTGACGATCATATTGGATTACTGAGTGGCATAATGGTGGAAAAACAACATGTCCTTGTGACAATACAGCAGCAGTTTTAAGTGTTTGAACATTTGAAAGTTTGCTTTTTACCATATTTATTTTCATAGATGATCAGTTTAATGGAAATGTATTAATAACATTTGACATTATACATTTTCATGTTTTCTGTATTGGTGCTTTCAGCTTAAGGTTCTAGATAAAATATGTATAATTTCTGTGGAATGGAGAGCTTCCCTGATAGACAGGAACTGACCAAATCTAATTGGTTCATGAATCATGAATTTTTTGCACGGTTTTGGAAATGCGATACTGAACGTTGTTCACGTTGTGAGAGGCTAAATGTATAATTTATTACGTAGCTTATCCCAGCAATGGTTTGATTCATTTAAATCACTTCTCCCAATGCAGTCATTCAGCTTTTCTTGAGCAGAAAATCAAGGTTTCTTATTATAATAATATTGTACAGGTGTGTTAACAGTTAATCCTTTGGCTGTTTATTGTCTTTGTGGTGTGGTGGTTCTATAGTGTGAAACGAAGACTGCTTTCTTGTGTGAAACGAAGACTGCGTATAACAGTCTTCAGCAAGGAAACAGCCGGAGATTCTGGCTGGCAGACTTAGAGCCAAAATAAAATGGTTATTATTTCAACACACTTCCTA
Source organism: Esox lucius (assembly GCF_011004845.1). Lineage (NCBI taxonomy): Eukaryota > Metazoa > Chordata > Actinopteri > Esociformes > Esocidae > Esox > Esox lucius. The sequence goes on along the minus strand of NC_047578.1, from coordinate 4,154,820 downwards.
ATTATTATTACTAGACATGAATATAGATATACCGTATCTCACAAGTTAGTACTCCCCTCACATTTTTATAAATATTTGATATTTGACTTTTCATGTGACAACACTGAAGAAATGGCACTTTGCTACAATGTAAAGTGGTGAGTGTACAGCTTGTATAACAGTGTACATTTGCTTTCCCTCAAAATAACTCAACACACAGCCATTCATGTCTAAACTGCTGGCAACAAATGTGAGTACTCCTCTAAGTTGGGCCCAATTAGCCATTTTCCCTCCTGGTGTCATGTGACTCGTTAGTGTTACAAGGTCTCAGGTGTGAATGGGGAGCAGGTGTGTTAAATTTGGTGTCATCGCTCTCACACTCCCCCATACTGGTCACTGGAAGTTCAACATGGCACCTCATGGCAAAGAACTCTCTAATTGTTGCTCTACATAAAGATGGCCCAGGCTGTAAGAAGACCCTGAAACTGAGCTGCAGCACGGTGGCCAAGACCATACAGCGGTTTAACAGGCCAGGTTCCCCTCAGAACAGGCCTCGCCATGGTCGACCAAAGAAGTTGAGTGCACATGCTCAGGGTCATATCCAGAGGTTGTCTTTGGGAAATAGACGTATGAGTACTGCCAGCATTGCTGCAGAGGTTGAAGGGGTGGGGGTTCAGCCTGTCATATATATATACAGCTCTGGATTTGTTTTCAACCCAGGCACACCTCATTTTACTTAACGAGGTACTGATTAGCTGATTACCTGAACCAGGCTCCTATGGGCAGGCCAGAAGTCTTGTAAAATTTGAAAAATGCCCTTCGTCAATGAGAAGCAAAGAAGAGCAGGGCTGAAGTTTTCAAAAGACCATAAGGATGGACCATATAGGAATGGAGTAAGGTCATCTTCTCTGACGAGTCAAATTTTCAGCTTTGCACAACACCTGGTCATCTAATGGTTGGACGGAGACCTGGAGAGGCCTACAAGCCACAGTGTCTAGCACCCATTTAGTGGAGGATAAGTGATGATCAGGGGATGCTTCAGTAAGGCTGGAATCGGGCAGATTTGTCTTAGTGAAGGACGCATGAATCAAGCCAAGTACAAGGTTATCCTGGAAGAAAACCTGTTTCCTTCTGTTCTGACAATGTTCCCCAACTCTGAGAATTGTTTTTTCCAGCAGGACAATGCTCCATGCCACACAGCCAGGTCAATCAAGGTGTGGATGGAGGACCATCAGATCAAGACCCTGTCATGGCCAGCCCAATCCCCAGACATGAACCCCATTGAAAACCTCTGGAATTTGATCAAGAGGAAGGTGGATGGTCACCAGCCATAAAACAAAGCTGAGCTACTTGAATTCTTGTGCCAGAAGTGGCATAAAGTCACCCAACGGCTATGTGACAGACAGGTGGAAAGCATGCCAAGACGCATGAAAGCTATGATAAAAAATCTGGGTTATTCCACCAAATACTGATTTCTGAACTCTTCCTAAGTTAAAACATTAGTATTTTGTTGTTGAAAAATGTATGTGAATTTGTTTTCTTTGCATTATTTGAGTTTTGAAAACAATGCATATTTATTTGGTTATTTTGACCAGTTGTAATCTTCTACAAATAAATACTCTAAATGACAAATATTTTTGTTTGGAATTTGGGAGTAATTTTGTCAGTAGTTTATAAAATAAAACAAAACTGTTAATTTTACTCAAACACATATGAAATTAATAGTAAAACCAGAGAATCGGATCATTTTGCAGTGGTCTCTTACTTTTTTTCTAGAGCTGTATATATATATATATACACACACACACACACACACAGCCCAATCAGCCATAATGTTATGGCCACTGAAATGAATAACACTGATTATCTCGTTATCATGGCACCTGTCAGTGGGTGTGATATATTAGACAGCATGCTGTCCTCAAAGTTGTGTTAGAAGCAGGAAAAATGGGAAAGCTTAAGGATCTGAGAGACTTTGACAAGGGCCAAATTGTGATGGCTAGACGACTGGGTCAGTGCATCTCCAAAACTACAGCCCTTGTGGGGTGTTCCCGGTCTGCAGTGGTCAGTACCTATCAAAAGTGGTCCAAGGAAGGAAAAGCAGTGAACTGGCAGTGAACTAGGCTCATTGATGCACGTGGGGAGCGAAGCCTGGCCTGTGTGGTCCGATCCAACAGATGAGCTATTGTAGCTCAAATTGCTGAAAAAGCTAATGCTGATACTGATAGAATGTTGTCAGAACACACAATGCATCGCAATGTGTTGCATGTGGGGCTGCGTAGCCGCAGGCATGGCACCAATGTGCCCATTTCATCCTTTTTAAGTCTCCAAATATACCCCAAAAACTGAACAGAGATTTTGTGTTCAAAAATTACTTTTCTTGCATCTACTGTAGGCTCTGATTTGGCCACGCAAGGACAGTCACTTTTTATTCCTTATTCACTTTTGGGTGTGTTTTATGATTGTTACTGAAAGGTGAACTTCTGTCCAAGTGTCTTCTTTCTTGCAGAGGGCAGAAGTTTTCCTAAATAACATACATTTCTTCATTCATTTTCTTTCTATCCTGACAAGTATCAGTCCCTGACCTGGAGAAACATCCCCACAACATGACGTTGCCACCCCCATGCTTTACTGTAGGGATGTAGTTCCCTGGGTAGTGAGATGTGTTGCAATGAAAAGCATTGGATTTAAGCCAAGATGTTCAATAAGTTCAAAACACGTGTGATTTTCTTTGTTGACATTTAGACATTCTGTCCATCGTGGCAGTAATGATGATAGTCTGGAAAGTTACAGACATCTTGTGATATCATAACATTTGCACACATTAGCTAGCTATTTTGAAGGATACTGGGCGCCAAAGGAGAACACGTCGTTCCTACCCTCTTCTGGTCATGGATTCTAGTTCACCTCTAATCCTCCTGTCTATGGAGTCAGGTACACTGACGCGGAACAGAGACTCTCTTCGAAGGTGTTCTCATGTTCAGTGGGCTCGCTCCTGTATAGAGAGAGGGTGAGGGGAATGTAAAGACAAAGGAAGATGAACAGAAAGAGATACAGTGAATGATGGAGGAGCTTTACACCATTGACCCTCCAGGCTCATCTCTCTCTGTTTTTTATTTCCCTTTAGCTTCCCTTTTCTTCCCTCTTTTCCTCTCCATCACCTTTATTCCGTCTCTTTCGTATCCTCTCACTCTTTCTTCCCTATTCAATCTGTGTCCCAGCCTTTGGCTGTCTGTCTTCTCTATTTTTCCATTATCTTCTTTCTCTTTTCTCTTCCTCTCTGAGCTGAGCCCAGGGCATGTTCTCTCATTTATGACTGGAGCTGAAAGGAGCAGTGACAGGGTGTGTGAGTGTATGTGTTTGTGTGTGTGTGTGTGTATCTGTGTGTCTGTGTGTGTGTTTATTTGGGCTAGGTGTATGTAGAGATTGAGGTGGGGAAGAGCAAAACAAACACACACACCAGCATGTTCACACCAGATAGATGCATATTGAAAACCTTTGTCCAGACGAGGAAAATGTCAGTTCATCCTCTCTTTCTCAGATCCATACATCTCCTCTTTGTCCTCTGTCTCTCCTCTCCTCTCTTTCTCCTGTCCTCTTTGTCTTTCCTCTCTGCTTCTTATTTCTTTCTCCTCTCCTCTCATTCTTTCAGATCCACTCCTCAAATCTCTGTCTCAACCCTCAATATTTTTCCCTCCTCTGTCTCTGTTCTCACTCTACTCTCTTCCTGTCCTCTGTCTTCACTCGTTGATGGCATGACTGTGGCACAGAGATTTCGGATGGCAAACTCCAGGGTTGCGGGTTTGAATCCCACAGTCTGTACTTAACATGAATATGTGTTTGTGCACACCAGTGTTATCAATTGGGCATCTGCTACGTGCCACAATTTTTAAACCAGGATCACTACGCCTTGTTTTGTAGTTTCCTACAGGATCTAGTGACGTTGTTCATCTAATCTTTATTTTGTGCTAACATTAGCCGGTATGGATTACCTCTTTGGGCATTTTGTGTGTGTTTCTGAGGCATTTATCCATGTAATCTGTTTAGACAAGATGTTTTCAACATAATAGGTAGGCAGGTATGTGAAGTAGAATTAGTTAAAATAGAGTTGGAACAACACACACTCTTTAGGTCTTTGTAGCTCCTCTGCTCTTTGTCCCTGGAAGCCATTTAGTGACATTGTTGACAGAACCTTTGTTTCTGCCCGCGGGGACCATGAGAGACACATTAGACTCTTCCTATTGTCTTAATTCTACCAGATAGACATTTGAGGAACTTTATTACTGTGCTCTTGTCTTTGTTTCACCTGGGAAATCCCTATTAGAGCGAAAGAGACAGTTAATGTGTTTGTGTATGCATGTGGATGTGTGTGAGTGTGTGTTTGTGTGAGAGTGTGTGTGTGTGTGTGTGTGGGTTTATAGGAGGCTACTGAAAAGCCAGCACTTGTCACAGGGGACATCATTAGAAGCTTTGAAGCAGAGATCGAGAGGCAGAGAGATAGAGAAGAAAAGATATAGGTGGAGGTATGGAGAGACACAGAGAGATAGAGGAGAAAAGATGTAGGTAGAGGTATGGAGAGACAGAGAGATAGAGGAGAAAAGATGTCGTGGGAGGTGTGGAGAGACAGAGAGATAGAGGAGAGAAGATGTAGGTAGAGGTATGGAGAGACAGAGAGATAGAGGGGAAAAGATGTAGGTGGAGGTATGGAGAGACAGAGAGATAGAGGAGAAAAGATGTAGTGGGAGGTGTGGAGAGACAGAGAGATAGAGGAGAAAAGATGTAGTGGGAGGTGTGGAGAGACAGAGAGATAGAGGAGAGAAGATGTAGGTAGAGGTATGGAGAGACAGAGAGATAGAGGAGAAAAGATTTAGGTAGAGGTATGGAGACACAGATAGATAGAGGAGAAAAGATGTAGGTGGAGGTATGGAGAGACACAGAGAGATTCAGAGTGATGTAGAGTGATGTAGGCAATGAGTTGGAAAGGGAAAAGAGATGAAGAGCGTGAGATGAAGGGACAGGCAGATGCTGGGAGACATGTAGAAAGAAAGAGATGGAAAGAGAGATGAAGGATGTGGATGTGATGCAAAGAACAAGACTCTTTTTCATCTACTGTCAACCTTGTCCTCTAATAAAACACACACACATACACACACACACACACACACATACACACACACACACACACACACACACACATACACACACTCAAACACAACCATGCAAAATGAAATGGGTTTCTACCTGTTACAGTACAGTGATGCACAATGCTTCTAAAGGTCTTCACAAAATGGTGTGTATGAGCGTTTGTGTGTGTGTGTGTGTGTGCATGTATGGGTGTGTGTGTGTGTGTGTGCATGCATGCATAACAAGTCAGGAACCCAGTTGACAACATTCACTGTGCCTGGTTGGGATCAGCCAGAACCAAATGGCCACGGCTGGGTACTTTATAGGGCTGAACGCTCACAAGGCATGTCTATACCTGGCCCTATTCTGTGACCGTGTCCCCAAAATTACACTGATGCCTTTTATATTGTAAACTGATATTTGGCATGCAAGGGTGAGTTTTGGGTTTTGAAACGATGAGAGTAAGATGGTTCTGGGCCTCTTTCCCACTCATTCCCTGAAAGCTGTAAAGAAAGAAGTCTGAAAAGGACAAGAGTGGGTGTTTCTCAGAGAGAGAGAGAGAGAGAGAGAGGAGGAGGAGGAGGAGAGTAAAAGAGGGAGGGAGTGAGGGAGGGAAAGATTGAGAGAGATAAAGAGAACCAGGGAGAAATAAAGAGGTTTGCTGAAAATGTTCTGTGTATTAGACATCGTTCCATTAGTGGGGTGTAATGGCGCTGAAAGCTTTTGTCGCCACAGAGAGAAAAGAACAAATCAGATTTAAACGCCCCCGTCTCACTTTGCCGTCCACCCAGGCCATGGAAAGACCACTTAAAGAGAAACACACCCCTCACACAGTGACATTCAACAAAAAAAAAAAAAAAGAAGTTGACATTGTGAACCTGGGGTTCGTCCAGCTGTTGGCCGTTTGTTGGTGACTAACCGTTTGTTTTGTTCCTTCGTCAAAAATAACCAGCGCCCTTGCACCCGTCGACCTGAGCAACGCACCTCGCAGGGCTGACCGTGTTATTTAGCCGATGGGTTTTACGCAACTACGCCGCCCCAGGTTCCCGAGCTGGATGATAAATGCGTCTGTCTTTTGTTTGTTTGGCCGGCCCGTTGTTCTGGTTGCGTGTTAAAAGCTCTCTGTCTGTTTATTCGTCGAGAAAAGCAAAGCGTGGCCGCATGAAGTCTGCCGTAGGCTGTGTTTATAATCTGGATCTACATTTTCTCTTTGTTTTCTTTGTTTGTTTGTTTTCGCGTGGGGGGGGGCGGAGGGGACGATGGGGGGTACGATGCAGACAGGGACGGTTCTTCCTACACGCCAAACCCTTGACTCAGTAGATGTTAGATTAGTGTTCATTGGTTTCTGTTGTCCCTCACTTCACCACAGGTCTCAGGGTCACAGGTCTCTGGGTCAATGTAGCCCACTGGGCATAACTAAAACCAAGATTAACCCCCAAAATGCAGGCCCAGCGGGGCGAATTTCTGAGGTCAGAATGGGGTCGTTACTCAGGGGAGATAGGATCAAACAACCCTTCGGTGAAATGTGTAGGGCTTCCTCTGTAAATGCCTGCAGTAAAACAGAGATTTGACATTAGAGGAAACTGTATTGATTTTAGGATTTCTCAGGGGGAGGCGGGGCAGGACTTTGCTTAGAGAACACAAGAGTGAAAGATTTATGTGTCACTTACTAACAGGCAGAACGACATCCACAACGTCAGAGCATCCCATGGGAAGAGTCTGAGCCAGGGGTGGAGGTATGTCTCTACAGTCCAGGACACGGAGAAACACAAAGAGACAAAGAGACAGAGGAATGAAAAGAAGAGAGAGAAAGAGGGAAAGAAGGATGGTTAGAAAAAGCGACAAAAGAAGAGGAGGCATCAATTAGAACCCAACCAAATCATTAGGAAAAACCAAAAGGGTTGACTGAAAAACAAAGCCGCTTGAAATGCCCTCTTTGGCTACTGATGGTACTGAGGTAATAACAACCGATCGGGCAGCCGAGTTAAACACAGACGCCAAATCCCCCCCACTTTTCACTGGCCAGGCTATTTTAAACAACCCAAAGGGTCAGCGAAATTAGATCCTTCTCCTGCCCGAGTATCTGACCACAATCAACGTACGCATTTTCCGTCAGATCATGTAGACTCAAAAAGTCCAAAAGGACTCTCACATATATTAGTCTAAATATTATGATGCAAAAGGCAACCTGTGGAACGTCAAAGTTGTTTCCTATTTTTTATCTTTAACCGTTCATTGTTAAAAGAACATACATGGGTGAAAATATAACATTCATTTGAACCAGTAGCATAGCTGCTACTCCCACAGACAGGAGGCTGACATGTGTGGTGTTTGAGTGCCCGTAGGGGGCACTCTTCCTGGTCTCAAGATCAGATTGCCACGCCCCAGGGCAGTGATTGTAAGAGTAGAGGAGTTAATCCCTGGGTGTCACGCCCATACTTCCACCATATTATCAGGGCCACCTAATCATCCCAAGTCATTCATCCCAAGTCATCCCCATCTTACAATTGGCTCATAAATCAACTAGTATAAAGTATTATAGCTACTAAATGTATGCATAAAATACATTATATAAGTCACCCTGCATAACAGCATTATCTAAATTACTCAAATGTAGATGAAATGTAAACCTAGGGTTTTTTGAACGTTTGTCACTTTTGTTGATAACTTTTTGGATTAAATTGTTCTTATTTCCCGCCTGCTTTGGCAATGAAAACATTGTTTTTTCCAATGCCAACAAAGCCCCTTTGAATTGAAGTGAATTGAGAGAGAGAAACAGCGAGTTAGAGAAATCAACAGTCTCATTATCAGTCTGAGTAGCCTGGTCTCTGGTCTTTCAATGTGAAGCCGTGTCCATCCCGAAATAATGCCGCACATTTCCCTTCTCACCCACACTCTGTTACTGCGACTCTCATTCCACTTCCTATGAATCCCCCCCCCCCCCCCCCCCCACCGCTCTCACTTCTATACTTCCATCCTCTTTCTCTCTCTCTCTCTCTCTCTCTCTCTTCCATCCTCTCTCTCTCTCTCTTCCAGTCCTCTCTCTCTCCAGCCAACCCCCCCTATCCGTTCGCAGCTCCGCAGCGAGACAAGACGGGCATGGATTATTTATGTGCTGGTATTGTCTGTGTGCGTGGGCTTAAGTAATGCTCATCTGTCCGGCGCGGCTGTAATGCAAAGCCTCATTCTTTGTCACACTGGAGATTTCAGAGGGATGAAACGAGAGAATGCTTAAGGAGCACTGGAGCTTGTCACCAGCTGAGAGGCTGGAAACGCCAGAAAGGGTGGAAGAGAAGGGGGAGGGAGAATGGGGAGGGAGAAGGGAGAAAGCTGCTGTTTGGGGATCGATAGAGAAAGCTAAGCTAGTCTCAAAGCTTATATTTCTCTCTTTCGGTTTGTTCTTTTTCTCTCTATTTCTTCCCCAACCCTCTCTCCCTCTAATTTTTTCCCAGTTCTCTCACTCTCAAACTCTCCCCCTCTCCCCTCCATCTCCCCCCCCATCACTCCTCTTTCTCCACCATCACTCCTCTTCTGTCTCCCTAGCTAGCGGGCAGGTCACCATTCGGGCTGGGTGCTCTGAGTTGGGTAATGTTCTTTGCAGGTTTCTCTACAAAGCCAAGAGAACAGTTGTCCTTATACATTACTGTCTATGATCAACTGTGTGTGTGTGTGTGTTTGTGTGTGTGTGTTTGTGTTATTCCAGTAATAAGTTTCTATGTGTGTGCTGTGTTTCCTTCACACACTGTGGGGATAAGAGTCGTGAATGGTGAACAATATGGAATGTCCTGCTACTCCCTGTCTCTCAATTCATTTCAGCTTCTTATTTGGGAGACCACAGAACCAGATTGTCTGCACACAGCAGCACTTTGACTTCTGTGTCATACAAGGTGAGACCAGGTGCTGTGGAAATTTCTAATCATTTTGATAGTTCATTAAAGTATATATGTATATATACAGTATCTCAGAAAAGTGATTACACAAATCACATTTTTGTAAATATTTCAGTTTATCTTTGCATGTGACAATGTACAATGTAAAGTAGTGAGTGTACTGCTTGTATAACAGTGTACATTTGCTGTCCCCTCAAAATAAATCAACACATAGCCATTAATGTCTAAACCGCTGGTAACAAACGTGAGTACACCCCTAAGTGAAAAAAATAACCTGTCAAAAGGCAGGTCTCATATCTCAAGGAAATAGCCTAGAGTCAATGTTTCGTTCAGTCTTTAAAGATAGACATTTGTAAGTATCCAGAACTACTGCATATTTTATCATTTCCATCTTGACCATAGGATTTGTTTTGCTTTGTGTGACTGAATGTTTGCCCTCAATTCCCATTCAGTGATGGGAAAATCGAGCGGATTGTGTCCATCCTTTATGATTAGTTTAATTGTTATTAATTTGTCACAGATATGCTTGGTTTCTGATCTTATGCAATCAGGTGCAGGTTTGCAATGAAAAAAATTGAACTGGCTTTAACGTTTAGGACCCAAAAAACTGGACAAAAAATTAATTAATAGTAATTATATTACTCTCCAAAAAACAGGTCATAAACGTGTTATTGTTTAATGTTTTAATTCATAACTAGGCCACATTCAAATCCCTTCGTTTTCAACACAGGTAATTAATTATGTCACATCTTTTCAATTCATAACCTACTCAGTCCATTATTTAGACGTTCTCTTTTTAGACGTTCTCTTTTAGATTTGTCCTTCCATTTCGTAGCTCCCAGTTCTGGTTCCATGGTGGCAATGTTTTAGGTCCCCACACTGATGGAAAGACAAACGTCTGTGTGTGTTACCCTGCAGAGCTGAGCAAGTGGGGACCCTTTGTAATGTCTTACATCACACACACTAAACGTAAAATAACCCTTCACCTTTCACGAACACAAGCTATTATTATCTTTGTTTTTATTGGTACTGAACTCTTCTCAGGGCTTTGTTGTGTAGTGTGTGGGAGGGACCAGGATGTTCTGGTCATAACTATCCAGAGGTGATATTACTTGATAAAAGGATCGTTTGTGGGAAACAGAGACCGGGTGAGATTTATTCGGTTCAGCCATGTCACTTAAGCGATGTCATTCTCCAAGAGTAGTTTGCGTTGATAACCGTGACACAAGACCTGCAGGTTATGTGAGGGAAAACCTGCTTCCATTGGAGATGTGTGGGACAAGTGGGTGGAGTAGCTTGCCACATCTATACATTCCTGGACCTGAAGTCACTGCTGACGAACGGCTAGACCCTTTCAGGGGTTGTTGTCCTTTTTGCCAATGTATGCCTGACAAGCTTTCTAAACCAGGAATAAAAATATGGGTGGCATGTGATGCCAGAAAGTAGTTATGCTTGGAACATGCAGGTCTACACTGGAAAGTTGGCTGGTGTTAGCCCTGAGAAGAACCAGGGCATGAAGGTGGTGTTAGCCCTGAGAAGAACTAGGGCATGAAGGTGGTGTTAGCCCTGAGAAGAGCCTGGGCATGAAGGTGGTGTTAGCCCTGAGAAGAACCAGGGCATAAGGGTGGTGTTAGCCCTGAGAAGAACTAGGGCATGAGGGTGGTGTTAGCCCTGAGAAGAACCAGGGCATGAAGGTGGTGTTAGCCCTGAGAAGAACCAGGGCATAAGGGTGGTGTTAGCCCTGAGAAGAACTAGGGCATGAGGGTTGTGTTAGCCCTGAGAAGAACCAGGGCATGAAGGTGGTGTTAGCACTGAGAAGAACAAGGGCATGAAGGTGGTGTTAGCCCTGAGAAGAACCAGGGCATGAAGGTGGTGTTAGCCCTGAGAAGAACCAGGGCATGAAGGTGGTGTTAGCCCTGAGAAGAACCAGGGCATGAAGGTGGTGCTGGACTTGACCGAAGTCCGGCCATTAGTCCGTCCAGTTTTACAGTATGCTGGACATATCTGCATACAATGCATTCGAGCTCTTGTCTGTGATCAACCCCAGATGGGACACAAAGTTACAGAAGAAGGTTATTTCTTTTATGAGCTGGAGAATGCTCTTGTAACACCCATATTCACAGGAGGCAGAGCCTTCCCAGAAACATCACCTCTGCAAACATCGTCATGGATTATCGTGCAGAGATGACCAGCCCTGCCCCGATTCCCCACCTTACGAAAGGCAAATGTTTATTATAAGGTAAATGTGGTCTAAATGGACTCCATCATAATTTTTTTTTTTTAATGTTATGATTTATATGAGCAAAGAGTTGTTTATGGATGTCAAACACATTTTTGGGGGCTATGATATCAATAGTGGGTACTGAGTTGTGATTTACCATCAGGGTCAATTTGACCCCCTAACATAAAGAGTGCAACCAAAATGTTACCACAGCACAAGGGTTAACACTGTATATGGACCATTTGTTGAGACAATATGCAAAAAGAATGTCACTAAAGATCATGCATATCCCAACACAAAAGTATGTATTATATCTTTTTCCACTTAGTACGCTACAAATTGAACAATGAGAATTGGCTATTTTGTCTAAAAAAATACTGCTAATAATGGCGATCAACTGAATTGAGGAAAACCGTATGTAACACATTGTAATCTGTGATATAAAAAGAAATCTTCACATTTAAAAATCTTTTAAAAGGTATCCAATTATTATTTATTTTGCTTTCACTAGGGGGTATCTTGATTAGCGTTTTGCCCAGATGATATACCTTTGGCTGCCTGTATAAACTCTCACCATAATTAACCTCATACAGCCAGAAAGATAATCCAAGTTATTCATATTCCTGTAATATAATATCAATAATTATCTAACCCTTCTTTTTTTTTTCTTCAAAACTTGGCATCGAACAATCCTCAAGTGAATTAAGAGCATTTTGTTTTGCTCATCCTCCAGTTCTCCGGGTGGTATTCAGCGTGAGGTCTTCAGTTGTTCAGTTTTCGTGTCGAGTAGTTCTCCTTCACTGGGTGCTAATGAAACCCCCCCACCGTGAGGGATGCAGAGGGGGCCAGCACTGACAACCTGAGCTGACTGCGAAGCACACACGCAAACAGTCACGAACGCACAAACAAACGCCCACACCTCCTCTTTTCTCTTCTCTCAGAGAACTAATTTACGCCGCCTGGTTTGGGTGAGTCTCAGTATAGCCTGGAGGCAATAAACCAGTGAAAAAACAGCCTTTCTTCCTCGTAAACCACACACATACTCTTCCTCCTAAACCACAGACACTCTCTTCCTCCTAAACCACACACATTCTCTTGCTGCCAAAGCACACACTCCCTCTACCTCCTAAACCACTCTTTTCCTCCTAAAACCAGACTCTTTCTACCTCTGAAATTTCACCTGTCTCTACCTGTTAAACCACACATTCTTTCTTCCTCCTATACCAAACTACCTTTCTATCCCTTAAACCATACACTTTCTCTAACTCCTAAACCATACACTCTCTTTACCTCCGAAACGTCATACTCTCTACCTTCTAAACTACATTCTCTCTCTACCTTCTAAACCACACACTTTCTCTATCATCTAATCCACACTCTCTCTCTACCTCCTAAACCGCACACTTTCTCCAACTCCTAAAGCATACACTCTCTTTACCTCCGAAACGTCATACTCTCTACCTTCTAAACTACATTCTCTCTCTACCTTCTAAACCACGCTCTCTTCCACCTCCTAAACCACACACTTTCTCTATCATCTAATCCACACTCTCTTCCACCTCCTAAACCACACACTTTCTCTATCATCTAATCCACACTCTCTCTCTACCTCCTAAACCGCACACTTTCTCCAACTCCTAAAGCATACACTCTCTCTGCCTTCAAAACCACACACTTTCTCTACCTCACAAATCACATACTCACTCTTCCCGCTAAACTGGACTCTTTCACCCTCTGAAACCACACGTTCTCTCTACCTCCAAAACCACACCCTATATCTACCTTCTAAATCACACTCTCTCTCACACTCTTGAACAAAAACTCTCTGACTTGTAAATCTCACTCCCTGTACCTCCTATACAACACTCCTTCTTTCTGCTAAAATGGCACTCTATTCTATTGCTTATTTACTGCAGCGCACACTCTTCTCGTCTTGTCTCACCCTCTGTGCTTCCCGTCACAGTAAAAGTCAGTGAAATAGTGCTTAATGTGTGTATGCATCAAGTAAATGGTCCTATTTATTAACATGCTAAATGCAATCTCGATGGTTAATTTTCTCCTTTTCCAGTGTCTGTAATTGAAGCTGTTAAAAAAAACCCTGAGGTGAAACAGTGTTGTGTGTTCCAAATGACATCCAATTACATAGCACAGAAAGTAGTGTACTACGGGAATTAGGGTGGCAGTTCTGTCCCCTCGCCCACTGAGGTGTACTGCCCATCACCCCCGCCCCCCTCGTATAAACCTTCAGTTGTTATAATCAGTAGTTATAAACCTCAGACAGCCATGATAGGCTGTGAGATCATAATGCCCAATTGCTACGTACTTTCAAAACGGTCTTCTCATTTCAACTCGGTGACGGGCAGTGACAACGCAATGAACCACCATCACAGGTCTCCGTCCCGTGAAACGATAACACATTCAAACACGTACGGCGGCGCGCGCACGCGCGCACGCGCACTCGCCGAGCAGCCGCTGCTCACATACTCAACTCCACCTCTGCGAGTGGAGTCAGAGTCATTTACGGCAGGGAGGCCCCTGTGAGCCGGTGAGGGAGTGAGCGGCGCCACCGGGATCCATTTCAAACGCAACACGGGCACTCCTACAGGATTACAAGCTCTGTTTTTTTCCAATTCTATCAGCCGGAATCAAACAGCCATGTATTTGGCCGTGTGTCTGGGGTTTAGATGGTGCTGAAGTGGAGGAAGATGATTTACCCTCCATCAGGGGTTTGGGATTGGGTTTTGGAGGTTTGCGAGTGTGTGTGTGTGTGTGTGTCTGTCTAGTGTGATGATACACATGTAACTAGTGGGAGTTAGCCCATTTATCTCTTTTTCTCTGTGTTCGATGTTGCTCTGGAGGACACACGCACGCAAACACACACACACACACACACACACACACACACAGAGAGTAAGACATGGTCTCTGTGGGCACTGACAAACGAACCACACAAAAGCTGTGAGTGAACGGGCGGGCAAGAGAAAAGATGAAGCAGACAATACATCACAAGACCAAGAGCTCCTTTATTCTGTCTCCCTCTTTCCTTCTATGTCTCTCTCTGAGTCTTCAACTCTGTCTCTCGTTGTCTCCATCTTCACATTTAAAAAAATATAAAAATTGTTTTAAAAGCCTTAATTGGCATGGAAGCACTTGTTGCCAAAGTAAATACTAAGAAAACATGACGAAGTTTGGTCTAGTAAATGTTTCTTTTGAATATTTTCATAATTCGTTTCGTTAATTTTAATTCAGCCCTGCATGTGTCATTTGAGGTTTTTCATGGTACGCTGAGAATTCTTCTGCAACAATTAACAACCATATAGGGGAACTAGCCTACATGATTTGAATGTGTATTTTATGTACTTTTTGATGATGACCTTCCTTCCCAAGCCGCCCAGGTCATTCTCAGGTCATCTCTGATGTTGATGTTTAGCCCGAGGCAGGGTAGTTCTTTGTTACCTACAGGGCAGCAGTATCCAGGTAGAAGTCATGTTATTGGTCCTGGCATCAGGAAATCAGAATTGTTGTCGTATAGAAAAGGGTCAAACAGAACTGGTTCAGGAACTCTAATTGTGGCTCTAGGCTCACCCACAAAAGGAACTAACCTTGAAATAAGATGCAATTTAAATATATATATATATCTCTAAGGTAGATATATTTTGCAAATGAATCTGAGATGATGAAAATGTTAAACACAGACATTTACGTCTTGATAACAGCTTGTTCTAATCCCATTTTCACCCTGCCCTCTCTCTCCTCTTTCCATCTTTCTCCTCCCCTGACTCCCTTTCCACTCACTCCCCTCTCTCTCTCTCTCTCTCTCTCTCTCCTCTTTTGTTTCCTCTCCCTCTCTGGACAGGTGGAACTGTGCGATTGTACATAGACCTAAGTACGATAAGGATTTTATCCAAGATTCCTCAGACTTCCTATCTTCTATTATACCTACTTCTGATAATCCTGATTATTGGTGATTTTAATATTCATGTTTGCTGTCCAGCTAAGCCTATGGTTAGAGAGTTTTTACAACTTGTTGACTTATTTAATCTCAGTCAGCTACGGAATCTACTCACCAGCTTGGCCATACACTAGATCTTGTTTTGTCATGATATTTGTTTGTCTGATCATAAACCTGTGGTTTTTAATGCCACCCTTCCATGCCTGCTCCCTAAACGCAAACGGTCAGGCAATTTCTCTCGCTCTTTTAACCCTTCCACTGCCAAACTCTCAGATGCTTACAAGGCTTCTCCCCTCATCATCAGTATTGAGGCTCCCTCGAGCCTGAGCACAGAGGGCTTAGTCACTATGTTTAATTCCACTTGCTCTGACATCCTGGATTCTGTTGCTCCTTTTAAAAAGAGGGGAGCGAAAGCTAGAACTCAGCCCTGGCTAAATAATGTTACCCATACTCTCTAACAATTCTAATAATCATAAAGTCTTGTTTAGTGTGATAAACAAGGCTTTACATCCGGTTGCTACTGCTTTTCCTGAAGCGACTTCTGAGACTTGTGAAGACTTCCTGTCTTTCTTCACTGGCAAGATCTTGCATCTTATCCCCAGATAACGACCCCTTGGATTTAGCCACAGGTTCTCCTCTTTTCAACCAGTTTGAACCTGTATCTCGTTCACATGTGATAGACATAGTCTCACACATGAAGCCTACTACCTGCCCCCCGGACACAGCTCCCTCACGCCTTTTTAAAGAAGTGCTGGACACTTTTGGTCCCAGTATATTGTCCATAATGAATAGCTGCTTCATCAATGGCACTGTCCCGTCATGTTTTAAACATGCAGTGGTCCAACCCCTTATTAAAAAACCTAATCTTGATTTAACTGGCCTTAATAATTTCCGTCCCATTTCAAAATTGCCATTCCTATCAAAAGTTCTAGAGAAAGTAATTTTTTCCCAGCTTTCCTCCTTAAATGAAAATCATATTCTGGATAAATTCCTGTCAGGTTTTAGGGCACGCCATAGCATTGAATCAGCTCTTCTTAAGGTGTTAAATTATTTATTTTTGTTTAGGGACAATGGAAACTGTGCTACTTTAATTATTATTGGTCTTAGTGCTGCTTGTGACAATTGATCATGCCTTCTAGACCGTCTTAAACTAGAAGTTGGCATTCAGGGTTCTTCTCTAAAGCTATTTACTTCATATTGAGGGACAGGACATTTTCTGTCAATATTGGGAACTTCTCCTCTTCTACATCAATCATCTGTGGGGTACCTCAAGGCTCTGTCCTAGGCCCTATCTTATTCTCGTTATGTATGCTTACCTTGGGCTCCATCTTTCAGAAACATAACATCTCTTACCATTGCTATGCTGATGACACTCAGTTGTACCTTCCCCTGAAAATGTATGAAAAGAAATCCCTGAAATCACTCTCTGATTTTCTTACAGGCGTTAATACTGGCTAGTTAAAAACTTTCTTCAATTAAATGATACCAAAACAGAAGTTATTGTATTTGGCCCCACAGATTCCACCAATATTATTGTTAATAGCTAATGACCCCTTTCCAACAATGTACATTGCTATGTAAAAAATCTCGGGATACATTTTTATTCAGATCTTAATTTTGATAAACAAGTAAATATTGTTGTCAGAGCCAGCTTTTTCCAACTCTGGGCCATTGCCATATTGAAACCCATTCTTTCCTTTAAGGATTTAGAGACAGTTATTCATGCATTCATTTCCTCCCGTCTGGACTATGTTAACTCTTTGTATATGGGAATCTGTCAGTCTACCTTGTCCCGCCTTCAGCTTGTTCCAAATGCAGCTGCTAGGATTTTAACTGGTACAAAGAGAGAGAAAGCATCACTCTTTCCACAGTGGCCTCTTTCCACTGGCTACCCGTTAAATATAGGATTTATTTGAAGGTTATTTTATTTGTTTTTAATGTCCTACATGGATCAGAACCCTCCTATATGTCAGACCTCCTTAGCCAGCACTCTTCCTCAAGGACCCTTAAGTCGTCCAACAAACTGCTTTTGTGCGTTTCATGGTCACGTTTGGAGTTTAAAGGAGATTGTGCCTTTTCTGTTGCTGCTCCAAAGTTGTGGAACAGCCTAACATTATATATTAGGTCTTCTACTAATAGCAACATTTTTAAATCCCACCTTAAGACCTGTCTTTTTTCTTTAGCATTTGAGTCTGCAAATGGGTAGGACGTTCTGTTTATGTTTGTCATGTCCTATAAACATGTTTAGTTGGCTTTATGTTGTGACTGTACAGCACTTTGGTCGACATAAGCTGTTTTTAAATGCGCTTTATAAAATACATTTGACTTTGACTATCTTCTTTCCGTCTCTCTCCTCCTACACTCTCATCCCCTCCGTCCTCCCCTTCTCTTTCCTTCTACTCTATCCTTCCTTCCTCGCTCCCCTCTTTCCTTCTCTCTTCTTCTCCCTCACTCTCTCTTCCTTCCCTCTCGCTCATTTCTATGTTTTCTCCTTCTTTATATCTTGATCTTCCTTCTCTCTCCTCCCTCTCCCATCTCTCGCTGATTCTTTGTCTTTTCTCCATCTAAATGCTTATCAGTGTCTTCTGTTTTCATCAGCTGTGCTTACATTCAGTGCACTTCACCACCCATCTCTCCCACCCATCTTCTCCCTTTCTATTTAACACACATTCTCTCTCTCTCTCTCTCTCTCTCTCACTGAAAGCAGAGCTCAACACTGTCACAATTACATATTTCTACTCTCTCTTTATCTCTCTCCCCCCTCTCTATTTCCTCACCCTCTCTTTCTCTCCCCACTCTCTCTCTCTCTCTCTCTGAGGGAAAACTTAAATACATCTGTGTGTCTGTCATCGCCTGGGTCTCCAGCCCATCCAGGTTCAGCAGGAGACAAGTAAAATCCATTATCACTTCTCTCACTTTGTCTATTTATCTCTGTTCATCCCTCTCTCTCTCTCTCTGTCACCCGCTCGCTCTTTCCATCTTCTCCGTCCCCCCTCCTCCATCTTCTCTTTCTTTCTCGCTCTGTCACACAGCAATCTGAGACAGCATCTTGTGTCTCTCTCTGGATCCTGTCGATTATTTGCCTCCCACATCCAGGTGTGTGTGTGTGTGTGTGTGTGCTGTCTGTGTGTGTGTACTGTGTGTGTGTGTGTAATGTGTGTGTGTGTGTATTGTGTGGGTGTGCGTGTGTGTGTGTGTGTACTGTGTGTGTGTGTGTGTGTTTGTGTGAACTGCGTGTGTGTGTGTGAACTGTGTGTGTGTACTGTGGAGGTTACCTTTCAGTGTTTACAGCTTGGTAAATGGCACGTGAACCATCTCATTATAAAATCTTCACCTCAACTTTTCTGAGATTCTGACAGGTTCTTCCACAATGCGACTTATATATGTAGCATCAAAAAAGCTATTATTTATACAAAAGGGTTTCAGATCTCTTTCTATCATGTTACCGTTTTCACATTTGCTAAGATAATGTTTTCTTGAAACCTTCATCCGTTTCCTCAGAACTTTAAACACAGAACCAAATATTCAAACTACATTCACAAAACCCTGTACTCTTCTGGCAAAATCAAACAATCGCCTCATTTTATCTGTGCACAAAATTAAACAATGTTTTCAAAAAACAGCCAGTCAATATATAAACACTATGGAGCATTCATTAGACACTCCATGAAAACATTCGAGAACACAGCGTCCAGGGCATGTAGTTACAGATTTTTATATTTTTTTTACTATATATATTAAAAAAAGTTAAATAATCACAACTTAGTACAGTGAATATACTGTATAGAGAAAGCACTGTAAGTAAACATTGGGGAACCATAAGGATAGATACAAATCTGTATATATTTATATATAATAATTATCAATTTTGTTTTCATTGATTTAATCTTTTTTGCATTAATTGTAATGATCTTCCTATTGAATTTCTCAAATTTGTCTTGGAAAAAGAAGGGTAATTACCCAAGAGAAAAAATTATATAATCTTTTCTTTTCAGTAGTATCTTTGTAGAAATGATCTAGCTGTGCTCAACGTACATTGGCTAGGCCCTCAGGCTTTGAATAAAAGGCACCAGACAACATTGACACCCATTAGTGCAGCATTTTGGAATGACAGTAGAATCAACCAATCACAAATTGTCTTGTAATAGGTGGGACACTTGTATGATGCCTCAAGTCCCACTAGAAAGACTAATTAAGAGCCAATATGTCACTTATTCAGAGCTAATAGTGAGCCTTACCTGGTTTTCTCACACTTGAGCCTAGCTAGCTGGCTAGCTTTTTGCAGTGAGTGTATGTAAGGATGGCCATGGGCTGGCTGTCAGCCATGACTTTGATCTCAATCAAAAAATAACTTCTGCCGGATTTTAAATCAAAAGACAAGCTACAAGGAATCTGCCATTGTCCATTTCATTAAGACTTTTTAAATGATAATTATAATGGGGAGTGGACTTTTGAAATGATAATTATAATGGGGAGTGGACTTTTGAAATGATAATTATAATGGGGAGTGGACTTTTGAAATGATAATTATAATGGGGAGTGGACTTTTGAAATGATAATTATAATGGGGAGTGGACTTTTTAAATGATAATTATAATGGGGAGTGGACTTTTTAAATGATAATTATAATGGGGAGTGGACTTTTGAAATGATAATTATAATGGGGAGTGGACTTTTTAAATGATAATTCTAATGGGGAGTGGACTTTTTAAATGATAATTATAATGGGGAGTGGACTTTTTAAATGATAATTATAATGGGGAGTGGACTTTTTAGATTACTGGTAATGTGGTTAAACAAAGGTAATGACGTTGCAATAAGAGGTACTGGGTACATTGCATGTCTTGTTGCACATTCTTTTTGTTGCATGCTGGACATTGAATACAGGGCAACCTTTTTCTATCTTACAGCATTTACTGTCCGTGGCTTGAAACAATGTGAGTCGTCGTGTGGTTGAATTTATTCCCTCACTATTTGAGTGATTGTTTTGGCAAGTGTTTCTTTGAAACGACACAACCGCCGTATTTTCTTGCTATCAACATTTGCAACTGTTGTGTAATCTACGTTTGCTGCTTCTTCGAGCCACAGCCGAGGCGTGGTGTAGGACTGTTTGACTCTGTCAACACAGAATTGCTTCTCCTACATTGGTCTGCAAAAGAAAGGTCTCAAGTCATGCTCTGTATACACAGGCATCCGAGTTCTCTATCTATATGTATGACGTCAGATCTTTTTCTGTTACTGAGGGCCTAGCTTCAGTAATCACGGTTCGCCACTGCAAGTAATACACAATTTAATGTCTGAATATTCAGCACTTTCCCGTCCAACAGCAAAAGCCCAAAGGACAAAGAAAACTCTAAATGAAAAGCATGTTACAGGACACTCAAATGTTATGAAACCGCAAAATCAAAGTCAATGTGAGATTCATTCTGCTTCAGCATCATGCCTTTGTACTGGGTCCGGCCAGAGGACTTTGTCCACATCACAGGCAATGTTGTCCCTTGCCCGTCAATGGGGGAAATACCCTCTGGTGTGAGTCGCTGTTTGGTGTAAAACCACTCACGTATCCGGACGCCACGGTGAAAGCTGACCTTAGCCAGGATGTCCAGCCTGCTGATGATCCTGCTACTCACGCACAAACAAAACATCCCGAAGACCACCCAGATATGGAAAGAGATGAAGAACACCCAGACATGGAAGGAGACGAAGACCACGCAGAAATGGAAAGAGATGAAGGCCACGCAGAAATGGAAGGAGATGAAGACCACTCAGAAACGGAAGGAAATGAAGACCAGCCAGAAATGGAAAAAGATGAAGACCAGCCAGAAATGGAAGGAGATGAAGACCAGCCAGAAATGGAAGGAGATGAAGACCACCCAGAAATGGAAGGAGATGAAGACCAGCCAGAAATGGAAGGAGATGAAGACCACCCAGAAATGGAAAAAGAAGAAGATCACCCAGAAATGGAAGGAGATGAAGACCACCCAGAAATGGAAAAAGAAGAAGATCACCCAGAAATGGAAGGAGATGAAGACCACCCAGAAATGTAAAAAGATGAAGATCACCCAGAAATGGAAGGAGATGAAGACCACCCAGAAATGTAAAAAGATGAAGACCACCCAGAAATGGAAAAAGATGAAGACCACTCAGAAACGGAAGGAAATGAAGACCAGCCAGAAATGGAAAAAGATGAAGACCAGCCAGAAATGGAAGGAGATGAAGACCAGCCAGAAATGGAAGGAGATGAAGACCACCCAGAAATGGAAGGAGATGAAGACCAGCCAGAAATGGAAGGAGATGAAGACCACCCAGAAATGGAAAAAGAAGAAGATCACCCAGAAATGGAAGGAGATGAAGACCACCCAGAAATGGAAAAAGATGAAGACCACCCAGAAATGGAAGGAGATGAAGACCACCCAGAAATAGAAAAAGATGAAGATCACCCAGAAATGGAAGGAGATGTTCAGTGTTATATGGCCCCAGGGACACATGACTATGGAGAACCCCAGGATGTTTTATGGCTGCCCCAAGTGTGACATGGGACTACCATGAGGGCACGATGGCCAATTAAGGTGGACGCAGGGAATCTGCTCATGTTGGGTTGTACAGTACTGTTCTGGTGTCAACGTGCATCGCCCCTGTGCCAGCTGTGCCTCCTGTGCCTCCTGTGCCTCCTGTGCCTCCTGTGCCTCCTGTGCCTCCTGTGCCTCCTGTGCCAGCTGTGCCTCCTGTGCCAGCTGTGCCTCCTGTGCCTCCTGTGCCAGCTGTGCCTCCTGTGCCTCCTGTGCCTCCTGTGCCTCCTGTGCCTCCTGTGCCAGCTGTGACTCCTGTGCCTCCTGTGCCTCCTGTGCCAGCTGTGCCTCCTGTGCCTCCTGTGCCTCCTGTGCCTCCTGTGCCTCCTGTGCCTCCTGTGCCAGCTGTGACTCCTGTGCCTCCTGTGCCTCCTGTGCCTCCTGTGCCAGCTGTGCCTCCTGTGCCTCCTGTGCCTCCTGTGACTCCTGTGCCTCCTGTGCCAGCTGTGACTCCTGTGCCTCCTGTGCCAGCTGTGACTCCTGTGCCTCCTGTGCCAGCTGTGACTCCTGTGCACTCTTAATTGGCTTTTATTCTGTGGTTGGTTTGATCGCGTCATTAGAAACAAGGGTGAACAATTTTGAGTCATTGTGTTTAAACGATGAAAACTGAGTTGCCGTTGGGTTTTGCCATTTTGCAACACACGTGTGTCACAGTGCAAAGTGTGTTTAAGTGAGTGAGAATGTGTCTAGAGTTTTGCAAACAGTGTGAATGCAATTTGCAAATGGTGTCTAACTACCTGAACTTCAGGTTTTGTCAAAAGAATGACTGATTCAACCAATGTGTTCAGGCCACTGAGCATTTGGTTCAGAGAATGGGGTTTAGTGTCTTAGCAATTCAGAAAAACTGGAAGAAATGTGTGTGTGTGTCTGCGTGTATATGTGTATATGTGTTTGGTTGACTGGATGGATAGATGGTGAGGTCCTCCCTGCTCAGCTTAGGCAATCAGCCGCACAGAGACCCCTTGGCTTTTAAAACGCAGGGCTGTCTGGTGTGTGGGCTGATAGCTTTTAAGACCTTTTCTGAAGGGCTTCTTTTGAGAGTTAGCGGACACAAGCACTCATGCAAACTTACACACACACACACACACACACACACACACACACACACACGCACACACACACACACACACACATACACACACATACACACACACACACACACACACACACACACACGCACGCACACACGCACGCACACACACACACACACACACACACACACCCTCGTTCTCCTTTTAAAGTCCTCCTTGGAGGCGGTGTCTGATGAGCGCACACACGTCTGTTCAGAGGTCGTGCCGCCACGACCTCCAAGACAGAACAACACAGTAAGATACACAACCCAGTACCGCTGATTTACCCCCACTCCCCACCCCACTTCGAGGGTATACAGAGAGCCCATTGTCTGCCCTCCCCTTACCATCATTCTACGTACTTAGACGTTCATTCAGCCAGCTACAGAGTGGGAGAACAATCTGGGTCAATATGAAATAAAGCCAAAACTACAATTCAGTCATTATAACAAATGGGCATCAGTGACTTCTAAAGAAGAGGCTATTTCTTTCAACTGTTCAATTTTTTTTTTGTTTTCTTACGTTTACACACAAAATCTGTTCATGTCACATGGTTTTTGAAACCCCTCACTCAACGTGCAAAACTACACACCAAATCTCCAAAACCATAAGCTATTTCTCAGCATTTGACTCAGTTTTCAATTGCATAATACACTTTTTCAAAACACTACATACAATTCTCTACCTAAAACACAAAAATCGAACAGGAAGTGACTTGCTTTCCTTTTCCAAACACAGCCAATCAAAATGCTACACTTATTCACCAGCTACCCCCATATTCACCTTTTCTAAATCCCTTAGAGGAATTCTTCTCAGCATGGCGCCAGAAAGTGTATGATTGCCAAACCAAAGCTACGCTTAATTTCTTCTCCGGGCTGGGTCTGGCCACAATACTTAGTCCACATCACAAGATACGCCTTCTCTTGCCAAACATCGAGGGAACCATCCCCTAGCATGGCGTATCCAACCTTGGACAGGGGCAACCTCTATGTCCCCAAATGCGTCCTCCATTGCCTGGAGAAGTGACATGCGGGCATAGGGTTGGCCATCATACACATTCCAGCACCAGGCTGGGAATTCCTCTATGGGATTTAGAAAAGGTGAATATGGGGGTAGGTACAAAACTACAAATCGAACATTGTCTCACATAACAACAAATCTAGCAGGCTGCTGATCTGGATCAGGGACAAGCATTGTGTAAATTGCAAAAAGCAGTGATTGGTTAGTGATCAGTTAAGCAATTAGTGTTTGCACATGTGAGGAATGTGTGTGTGACCTGGTGAATAAGTGTAGCATTTTGATTGGTTGTGTTTGGAAAAGGAAAGCAAGTCACTTCCTGTTTGATTTTTGTGTTTTAGGTAGAGAATTGTGTGGAAAATTGTTTTGGAAAAAAAAGTGTTTTATGCGATTTAAAATTTAGTCAAAGGCTGAGACATAGCTTATGGTTTTGGAGATTTGGTGTGCAGTTTTGCACTTTGAGTGAGGTTTAAAAAATCGTGTGACGTGAAAATAATTTGTGTGTAAGCAGTTGGAAAAAACTCAGTTCAGGAAGTCATTCAGCAGTTTTCAAATATACCCCAGTCCAAAGGAATGAAATGGTCCGAGGTGCACTTTGGTAAGCAAGATTCTCTACCTGCCGTCTCCTGTACATATATGCTCATTTGTACCCCCCTCCAGCCCAGCGGCTGTTGATTAGTTTGCGTTTGAGTAATGAGTGCCATCTTCAGACGGTGGAATTCAGTTACGGGGGTGCAGAGTGGACAGGATGAGATGAAATATTCCCAGACGGAGCAGGGGAACAGGACAAATGGAACTCTGTCCCCTTTGTGTTCCACCATCAGAATCTGATTCGTTAATTATTAATGGCTGCCCGGCTGTTTACACACTCGTCCTGTAAGACCTAGGAAACACACACAGAAACGTGCGCGGGATACGTACTTACACCCACACACCCGTTGAGGCACTGTGCGATGCTCCAAAATTGTCATGCCAAATCAGTTAAATAATCCACTCAGGAATCCATATATTGTATGTCTGTTGTTATTTTATATTAAGTTATACTCATATATAAATATATTAATTTTATAAATTCTTACAATGGACTGCTTGAAATTCTAATGTTATATGCGATTATCTGGCCATAAAAAAAAAATGCAAAAAGCTGTTAATTGGTCACCCGATTGGGTTTCGTATCCAGTTAATTGGTCACCCGATTGGGTTTCGTATCCAGATAATTGGCACCAGATTGGGTTTCATATCCAGTTAATTGGTCACCCAGATATCTGCATTTGGTGCCCATGTCCTGCAGCAGCAGTGTTTTCTGTCTGGCCTCCTTTATATTCACCCACTGCTTCTGTCAATAAAACATGAATATTATTTTTAAAAGTATTAATACATCCCTGCAGTTCAACTTCAATTTCAAATGAAGATGAAAATTGACAGAACTAAATAGAAAAAGGTGCGATGTTGAAAAGAGACCTTTACACTCTCTTATTGTTCTTTTGCAATTTGCCATTTAAAGTGCCCTATTTTACCTTTCGCTTGACTATTTCATTGTGTCAAGATTCATGCACACGGTTTACAAAAAATAATATGTATTTATATAAATACAATTTGTCATTTTGGCACGAGTGAACATTTTTATTGCCAATGTCAGGCAGAGGTCAGAGCAGCTATAGTCTTTCTTTGAGAAAAGAGAGGGAGTTCCATATATCACTCTACACCCTACACACTACAGCACTCAGCACACTAGAATAATGGTTTCAGTTTGGGACAGGGCCAGAGAGGAGCTGACGGAAATAAGAAATAATCATCCACTTTAATTTACAGCAGCTGGGTGCCAGAGGCAAGGATTATAGACCGATTATGACTGAGTAGTATCACACACACACACACGCACACACACACACACACACACATATAAACCGACAAACAGAGACACACACATACACAAAGTCACGCACACATACACACAGGCACACACACACACACACACACACACACAGGTATGCACAAACACATGAAGACACGCGCACACACTAATTCTGAATCACAGACACACACACACACACACACACACACACACTCACACACACACCTACAGACTTGCATGCAGGCCCGAACACTTCCACATGCATACACGCAGGCACACGACACAAACGCACACACACACACACACACACACACACACACACACAATCACAAGCACATTGACACAGAGGAAACATAGGCCCAATGAGCTCAGCACAATCTGCCAGGAAGCCTAAAAAACGCTGTTGACTTGATTTGATGGGTGAAGTAGATGCTCCCTGTGGGTTGACAGCGCAGACATGCACCAGCACACACAACAAATACACAAAGCCCACACACATACAAACAGACGAGAACACCGGTACACCCACACGCATGCTTGAAGAAAAGCTCGGTGTGATCAAGGCATGTTTCCCAGACAGATCTAGCATGTTGTTTCTCTGCAACCGTTGCCAAGTCCTCATCATGACGACTCACAGAGCGTCGCCGTCGCCAGAGTAGTTCCCTCACTTGGTGTGTGTGCGTGTTTGGGGGGCTGAATCTATGAATTTCAGTTGAATAATTATCTCCGCTATTCGGCCAAATGCTTTTGACTTAGGAGGGTGGAAGTTAGCTGATATATATATATATTTTTTTTTACTGTTACTCAGGCTTTGAACTGAACCCCCACAGCTATGCACATCCATGTGTGAGCGGTTGTGATTGAGGTTGTATGGATTGGCTGTAACATCGTCTAATGTGTCACATAGTATGTGTGTGTGTGTGTGTGTGTGTGTGTGTGTGCGTGTGTGTGTGTGTGTGTGTGACTGAGCCGGCTGTTAGTTTCGGCGACAGCCTGTGAGCTCACACTGTGCCTACGAGGGCCTGGCGCTAAGTAAACCCTCTCCACTGAGGCTGCCGCCCACACAACCAGAAACACAGCCGACAAATGAAGATCTTCATATATTGTTTGTCATTGTGAAAGTCCTTTGGTCCACTGCTTGGCTGTGAAAGAAGAAGAGACTTGAAGAACATCTACCAAACAAGGCCAAAAGTTCAACTCAAAGTGACTTGTGAGAGTAGCTGACTTTCGATTGGAGTGAGAGCGAGAGATTGTGAAGGCGGAGCTTGTGAAGTTTCGCTTAGAAAGTGAGATATAGGCTTCGTGTATGACATTGGTGTTACTGCTGGCGGCTGATAGTGGTTGTCATGGCTCTGGCTAGTTGCCATGGTTCAGGTAAGGATGATGGGTAAATTGAGCTGTACGGAGTTTGAAGTAACGAATGACTGACAGGTGAGATAGGTGTGATAGGGGAAGAAAGGTTTGCTGAATGGTGTACTTTAAGGTGATATTCATGAACTTCAGCCCCCTGTTCCAAGGTAAAATAAGGCCCTCAAAATAAGGCTGTTGCAATACCTATGATATTGTAGTGAATCTTATGTATTTTTAAGAAAACATGAACTGCTCTAAGGATTGGAATTTGATGAATGCAACCACCACGTTTCTGTTTCATGGGAAATAATGTCCAATGGTGTTTGCTAAGGAACCATTTTTATACTTTCACTGTTAACATCAATACTGGTCCAGTGTTTATATAGGTCCACATTTAACACTCAGAATGTTGATTTTACAAAATTGTTCCTTGTAGATCTTTTTAAGGTCTGTCAGATTGGATGGGGAGCATCTGTGAACTGTGACCTTCAGGTCTCCCTAGATATGTTCAGTGGGGTTCATGTTCTGGCTTCGACTTGGCCCGATAATGACTTTTCCTGAAACCACTCCAGCGTTGTCTTGGCTGCGTGTTCCGTGTCGTTGCCGTGTTGAAAGATCAATCATCCCCCCGGTCGGAGGTCCTGTGCACTCTCAGGTTTTCTTCACGGTCCTCTCTGTATTTTGCTCTCCTCATCCTTTCCTCAAAACTGACCAGTCTATCCGTCACTGCCGTTGAGAAGCATCCCCACAGCATGGTGCTCCCAACCCGAGGTTCATGTAGGGATGGTATTCGCCAGGTGATCAGTGATAGCTTGTTTTTGCCAGATTGGCATTCAGGACGAATAGTTTGATTTTGGTCTCAACACACCACAATACTCTCAGAGATATTGCTGTTTTTATTTTCAATAAGTTGGCACATATTGCTACAAAAACTTGTTTTCACTGTGTCATTATTTTGTATTCTATGTTGATGGCAAAACATATATTTAGTCTGTAACAAATTATTGTCAGGGGCCAACTGTAAAAAAAACAAAAGAGAAGAAAAACAAGACAGGACTGTGGGTAAATAAACCAGAATATTTCTTTAAAAAATAAAATACAACAGGGTATCATCAAAGCCACGTAGAAGGAGTGAAACAAACAGCACTAATGGATTCTCAAACACATAAACCTTCCAACAAAAATAACTCAATTCAATGCAGGCTGTCCTCCTAGCGGGTGAGTTGACACTGGTCTACCGCAAACAAAAACTGATTTACAGAAGTACAGGGTGACTGAGGGCTGCATGAAGTCTTGGAGATTAGGTATCAGGTGTAACAAAATCATGGGACCACAACAACCCATGAAGACAGAAGCGGAATTCCTAAATATAACCTAAGAGCTAAACTGAAGAGATCTGGACGCCCTGAAGTTCTCCTTCTCATTCCGGCAAGGGCTCCTCCTCTCTTCCAGTCCCCGACACTCTCGTTAACAGGTTCTGTAGTTCTGTCGTAGCGCAACCCACCAACTCCGTTCCCCCAGGCCCGGCCTGGCCTGGTTTTCAGGGCAGAGAAACAAGCGTAGTTGACAATAACAAGTGGATTTAAATGTTCCTTTCCTTACTCGCCAGCCAGAACGGGGTTGTCCGCAGGGCCCTAAAGACACCGCAGTGTATGTGGTGAGATATAAATAATTTCCCAAGGGATTTATGTATATACTGTATATAATGAGACTGGGTCTCATTTCTGCTTGTTGTAACGTTATTGCTCCAGCATCATCGAGTAGGGGCCTTCAAATCCGACCGGCTGTGTTGTCTGCCTGGTGTCCACATCATGACCATTAAAACGGGAAATCAGTTGCTCCTCAGTGCTCCGAGGACCCACCCCAGCCGTCCTGTGAAGTCCATAGCATCCAGGTCAGAAGCAGGGCACTTCCCCGTTGGAACTAGGTGACCAATTGGGATGCGGTGTAGCCAAAACGTTTCTCCTATTGGTGGTTCGCTCACCTTCAGAGACCTAAAGACGTCTTGTTTTATTCACATTGTGGAATAAGCGGCTGTGGAGGGCAGATCCTGTGTAACATGGAAGTCGGAGCGGTGAAGGGGAATCATACAGACCGTTGCGACCATAGACAAAGAAGACCCGGATTGCAATCATACTGTGTGTGAATTTTGAATTTGCTTTAGACTGTCTGGGGATTTAGGTGGACAGGGTTTTAACAGGGTCTGGTATTTATTATGATGCTGACAAGTGATGGAGTTGGTTTCGAACAGTAGTTGAATCCAAGTCTAAACCGAAGGGTAGCTACTGCATAGCCAATATATAATTAGAGTTCAATTCAATTCATAATGTACTTTCCATTAAAAGTCATATTCCATTTGTAGCTGTGAGCACGTGGGAACTAAAAATCCTAAAGCAGATAAAAATAATAATGTTGAATAAGCTGTTTGAATGCAGCTGACTTGCGTTGTTGTGATTCTGACTGACTTTGCACATCTTGACTGTCCAGTTTATACCTTTCACATTCCAAGAATAGAATGTAAGCTTGGCCTTCTCTCATTTGCACTAATTAATGTGTCTTACATAAGAATCAGCTAAAGTTTGGATTCTGTGGACATATTGTGCCACTACCAAAGCAGCCACATCAATCATCCCCTAAACTAATACATATGCCAACACAAAGAAGCGTACAAACATTATATACACAGAGACACACAAACACACAGACACTTATGAATACAAGCATATCATGGCACGAACGCATCCACGTAAGGATCAACGTCACACCAACGCGACTATTTGAAATCGCTGGCAGGGGCCAGAACACTCCGGAGGCACCTAGAGGGGGAGGCCCTCCCCCACCCACCTACCTCCCATCCAGGCTTAGTCAGAGGAGATTCGTTAAAGCCCCGGCAGAGCCGCTCTGGGCAGAGGAAAACACAAAAGGGGCGGATGACGATGAAGCAGTAGCCACGCGGTCGGAGATGCCGCCGTGAGCCGTTCTTCACGCTGCGCTACCGCAACGTCTCGGGAGCAGGGAAACCGCCAGGAGTCAGGGGCGCAGAGAGGCCGGCCAGGCTTTCATTTCCCCCTTTCCACCTCTTCACTTCTGTAAATGAAACACCCTTCAGGGCCCTGAACACTTGTCCTGTGTCGTTTCCCTGTGTCTCCGACCGTTATAATATATTGCACACACACACACACACATTGTCGCCCATCCGCAGCCGAACGCTTTACGGAAGAACCACTCACACCCCCGTGTCACCATTGTAACTACAGTGATGAAAGAGGGGGGTTGAGGGACTAATCAGCAGATCGGCGACATGAGTGTGTTCGTCTAGCAGGAAATGAATCCCGATTTCATTGTAACACCACCCCAGGGAATAAACCGGGGTGACGATGTGTAAATGGTCGAGGGTTTGATGCAAAGACGGGTAACAGGGGTGTGTTTGCGGCAAGGAGAGGAGAGGCAGGGCGGGGGTTAAGCAGGGTGGGGGGCATCCGGGCAATTATCCAACCAATCAGACTGTTTAAATGAAGTGGGAATGATTAGCCAGCTATTAAGCGTTGTCACTGCGATGCAGAACTCTGTGAAATGGCCACATGCTTTGGCCTCATTTCAAACCAGACTGTGAAAATGAACCAATCCTGGATGTTCCCTTGGTGTGTTTATGGTGAACCCCTATCAGGTATTTTAGGTATTTTAATGGTTTGTCAAATAATGATCTATTGTAATTATTAATAATAGTCAGGATAAAGAAATAACACAATGTTTTAATTTTCAGTGTGTATTTTAATTTAAGTGGAAAACAGATGAAAAAACAAGAATCCCAAATTAGGTAAACTCAAAACAGAGCAGAGTCCAATAATGATCTGATGGTTTAGATATATCCTGTTTAGATATGTCCTCTGTTGTGTAGATGTAGAGATATATCCTCTGTTGTGTAGATGTGGAGATATATCCTCTGTTGTGTAGATGTAGAGATATATCCTCTGTTGTGTAGATGTAGAGATATATCCTCTGTTGTGTAGAAGTTGAGATATATCCTCTATTGTGTAGATGTAGAGATATATCCTCTGTTGTGTAGATGTGGAGATATATCCTCTGTTGTGTAGATGTAGAGATATATCCTCTGTTGTGTAGATGTAGAGATATATCCTCTGTTGTGTAGATGTAGAGATATATCCTCTGTTGTGTAGATGTGGAGATATATCCTCTGTTGTGTAGATGTGGAGATATATCCTCCGTTGTGTAGATATGGAGATACAGTGACCATGCAGAGACCATGCAGAGACCATGCAGAGACCATGCAGTGACCATGCAGGGTTTAGGATGGGAAAAAAAGACCATAACACAATTTCTGTTTCCTGTCTCAATCAGACTCTTTTTCCTGTCTTGATTAACTTCTGTTTCCAGTTTCAATCAGCTTCAATTTCCTGTCCCAATCATCTTTTGTTTGCTGTCTCAGTCAGTTGATATCCTCTCTGTAGAACTTCCCTCTTACGCAAACTTTTCCGTTACTTTAATGCAGGCCTGACCTACTTGATCCATATTACACCTACTTTTATATGATGCTGTTTGTTGTTTTGCAAGATTTTACCTATTCTATTTGCAGCTATTCAGAGATTTGGACTTCACAGTCCACCATACAACCCAAAGAAAGCTGTTAGCCTTGAATCATGACCTATCTCACACACTGAACAAACACAGCATTGAAGGTGCATGCAGCTTCCCTTAAAATACCATGAATGACTGGAATGGAAAATATGCTTTTACTTTTCTACAACTTTTCTACCCACACTAAATGTTGTTTCAACTTTTTATTTTAATGTAATCGGATCAAATGTCACTCAGTCAATTGGGTGGAAAAATAAATACAGGTTTGCTAGATTGGGGTATCAACAGTGATCTGGAAGAACATTTCTGTCACGAAGGCAGACAGATGAAGCAGATGAGGGCTTGGTGGGTGGGCGGGGGCTGATATGGTCGGACTGAGAGCAGGAGAGAGGCTCCACAGGTGTTCAGAGGAGGAGGTGGGCTACATTAAGATAGGGGAGCCATGCCGCACGTCTCTATCGTACCCCTTTGAGCGTATTTAGACCACAACAATGTTAATGGCATCAGTTTCAGCCAAACTGACATAAAACGTGAGCAAGATTTTCGACGCACATCAGAGACGAGAAGCTCTCGCTGTGCCGAGCTTGTTTTCAGTGTAAAAACGTTCCTTCTCTCCTCTGCCTTACTGTTTTGTTCCTTTTTATTCCCTCTCCGGCCTTTCTAACTACCGTTCTGTTCTCCGGTGTGTGCGATCCTCCCCCTCTCCTTCTTCTCCTCTTTTTTCTTGCTCTCCCTCACCTCCATTTCTCCCTCCCCCCTACATCTCCCCTCCCCTCTTTCAGTTCCTTCACAATTCTCACTTCCTCTCTCTTTCTCTTCTTTCCCTCTCGTTCTGTCTCCCCTTCCATCTCCTCTGTCATCCCTTTCTCTAACCTCCCTTCAATCTCCTCCTTTCCCATCCATGTGTTCCTCCACCTCCTTCCCTCCCCCTCTGACTGCCCTGGCCTCTGTGTCCTCCACCACCTCCTTCTCTTCCCTCCCCCTCTCCATCGTATTTAGCCGATCTGTAGGACACAAATGCTGACCATTGCCATCGTGTCTAGATGGCAGGGGAGAGTTGTGAATAAACAACAATAAAAAAACACGAACTGGTAGGAGATCTTATAAAGATTTAGACATTCTGTATGAAGCTTTTCTTTATCCTTCTCAATGTAACCTAAGAAGAAAAGAAAACGGATCCTCTCAAACTGGATCCCAGTCGTTCAATGAACGATTCCAGCGCCGACACCCCCGATGATACTCGTCCACGGCTTGAAGTTGCATGGGAGCTTGTTCAGGGCCACAACCGCACGGTACATTTTTGAAGGATCTCCAAGGGGAGGCTTGGCAACCTCAGTCCTATTCTGCCCGCCCTGATCCCCATGGGCTCTGATTATCCACCCCGATGAATCAGTGGAGAGTGAGAGTACAGAATGAATGAGTTCACAGGGAGTACAGCAGAAAACTCCTGCCCAGTTTCTTCTGATTCTCACACTTGCCATTTCTTATGTTTCCTCTATCCTCTGCACGCCCTTCCCCACTCGTTTCCTCATGCCTTCACCCACTCCCTCCCTCACTCTCCTCTAACGTATTGTGTGTCACTCTTCATCTTTTGGTCACTGAATCCCCTCTACCCTTCTCTTACACCCCTCAAGGCTGGATCACCTGCTTAGGAGACAGAGCACAAAGGCCAACGGACCCAAACCTGACTGTTCTGGCTGCTCTTCAAATTTAGGGATTATCATAGAAGAATTTCGCTGAAAAGCAACATGTCATTTATTTTGCCAAATTATAAATTACAGAAGCATGTGATGAGATTGCTTCTTCTTTCACTGGCTTGGCATGCATCCCAGTTCCCCACAGGACATTGGTCAAAATTAGGGCGCTTTGAGGAAATAGTGTGACATTTGGAACACAGGGCCCTATCTTTGCTTTCGACCAGCATGGACACATAAGCCTTGCTACAGAATGGCTTGGAGAATTTAACCCTGTGATGACTGGTGTCTGCAGAACATGTGTTCCTGTGAGTGGGGGAGTTATGAGCTCAGTTTGCCAAGATGTCCATGAATATACACTACCCTAGCACAGGTCCATACACACACACACACACAAACACACTCACACACACACACACACACACACACACACACACACACACACAAGCCTGCACCCACAGATGTGTGTGCTGTACATCCAAACAAACAGGAGCAGGTCTAACATGGAGGATGGACAGATGAAGAGTAGTAATCACACAGGTCGTTGGAGGGGATGTCACGGGCCCACAGTACGCGAAGACGGATGGTTCTGTTCACATTCCTGCCTGACCAGAACCCACGTTGCCCTGGAGAATCTATTAAAACCCAGGCCTAATTGGATGGTCATGAGTTGCTCCTCAGGATTCAGTAAGCATATGCCGTGCACTCCAACCAGCCATAACATTATGTCCACTGACAGGTGACGTGAATAACACTGATAATCTCATTATCATGGCACCTGTCAGTGGGTGGGATATATTAGGCAGCACGTGAACATTCTGTCCTCAAAGTTGATGTGTAAGAAGCAGCGTGAACTACTGTAGCTCAAATTGCTGAAAAAGGTGATGCTGGCACTGATAGAACGGTGTCAGAACACATTGTTGCGTATGCGGTCAGGGTGCCCATGCCTGTCTACTGCTGAAAGCGCCTACGATGGCCATGTGAGCATCAGAACTGGACCACGGAGCAATGGAAGAAGGTGGCCTTGTGGATGGCTGGAGGCATGTGCGTTGCTTACCTGGAGAACACATGGCACCAGGGTGCACTATTGGAAGAAGGCCAGCCGGCAGAGGCAGTGTGATGCTTTGGGCAATGTTTTGCTGGGAAACCTTGGGTCCTGCTATTCATGTGGACATACCACCTACCTGAGCATTATTGCAGACCATGGGCACCCTTTCATGGCAATGGTAATCCCTGATGGCATTGGCCTCTTTCAGCAGGATAATGCGTCCTGCCACAAAGCAAAAATGGTTCAGGAATGGTTTGAGGAACACAACAATAAGTTCAAGGTGTTGACCTCCAAATTCCCCAGATCTCAATCCAATTGAGCACCGCCGGGATGTCCTGGACAAACAGGTCCGATCCATGTAGGCTCCACCTCACAACTTACAGGACTTGAAGGATCTGCTGCTAACGTCTTGATGTCGCAGTGTTTTTATTGAAACTGACAACTCTGGTGTTTTGAGGAAAAACCCTGGGGTAAAGGACCAAAGAAAATGCGGCATTGCCTATCCTAAAATACATTCTAGTCTTGAGTTACCTGACTACCATGGTCTTCACCACCTCACGTTGAAGATGTTGGATTGCATGTTTTTTTCTCACAATTTGTGCAGCTACACTTCTCTCAAGACCCATTGTTGACTTTAGAGCCCAGTCTCTCTTAGTGCCCTGAACCATTCCCCAAACGACATCCAATGCATTAGATTATAATAACAAATTGATAGGTGGGTGAAGCGTGTTGTGAGCAGAGAAACGTCCAGTGATATGATCGTTATAAGTAGAGGACAACAAACAAACAAGTTGAGGAGTGGCAGAGCAAGGAGGTCAAGATGGAGATAAAGGTGAGATAGACCGGAGGGGTACAAAGAGAGACCCGAGAGAGAGAGAAGGTGAAACGAGACAGAGACCAGATTTGAGGTGGAGGGAGGAGGAGACAGGAGAATGGTGGAGTAGTAAATTGTCACAGAGGTCCCCACTAAAGATGCCGTAAGAAAATAAAGCTAACCTCTGCTAATTGTTGTGGATAATTCAACCTATTATAATAGTTGTGGATAATTCAGCCTCTGACAATTGTTGTGGTTAATTCAAATTGTGTTGAGTATAGTTGCTATGTGATTGTGGCTATGTGAAATGCAGCAAGCATTTGCGGTCAAACACGACTCCTTCTATGGTTAGGGTGTGTCCCAAATGGCACTCTACACTATGCACTACTTTAGGAGTCGGGTGCCATTTTGGACACTTTGTTGAATCCCTAAACAGCCCCCCCCCCCAGCTCTACACACTCAAATCAGAATGTCCTCCATCATCACGTTTGTGATGCTAATCTGAGGGTGACTTCCAGAGTGAAGAGGGGATAAATGTAGCATAATAAAAATGTGTCTCTCCAAATTCAAATTATGTTGTTATTTGTATAATGTATTACTTTCAAGCAGCGCATTTTGTCAATGAAGGATGTATCAGTGTTCAATCATGGCTGGTTGTTTTTTGTTATTATTTTAAAGGTAACCGTTATTTAAAGATGCTGTCTGTGATTTTGGGCCACTGGTTGTGAAAGTGTTGCCGTCAAGCCAAAAAGGTTCCATAAATGATGTACTATGGTTGTCGATTTATGCCTCATTAAAACCACACAATTCTTTAAACTGATACCTGATATGAATGCAATATGTAAGTATAAAAAATGTTTTTTATCCCGCCCAAAATGGGAGGTAGAAAATAATCATGTAGATCACAGGTGTCAAACCGGTTCCACAAAGGGCCGAGTGTCTGCAGGTTTTTGGTTTTTCCTATAAATTGGTTCCTAGTTCATACCTACACAACCAGGTGAGGGTAGAAACTAACCAATCAGTGACCTAATTAACCAATCAAGTACAAGGAGAGAGCAAAAACCTGCAGACACTCGGCCCTCCGTGGAACCGGTTTGACACCTCTGATGTAGATAATCGCAAATGTTCAGACTCCATGTTTTAACAGATGAGCTGATTGAGAAAGAATTCTCATTTTCAACGATTGGTGGTTATTTTGCTCTCTGTTCATGGACCACGTGTTACGCTCAGAAAAGCGATTGCTGTATATGATTTTTATTATTTGTTGGCATGTCTGGAGGTACTATATTTCTAGCTAGCCATTAGCATGGTTAGCGGACATTCCATAGACCAGTGCTATAGCCTATTGTAGCTTTATATGAGATAGCAGCATGTTCTTTAATTATTTTGAATAAGAAATGTAATTGTGTCTTCAGACTAGGGATAAAGCTCCTTCCAATCAAACAATCACATGCATTACTTCTTTGGGCCACAGCTCTCTATCCAGTACATACTGCTCACTTACAGTTGTACTCACCAACCAATGGTTTGCGTCCCATATCATTTACTGTGTCAAGGACTGACAGATTGTTGTAACAAAACAGTGTCACATGAAAAGCCATTTTTTTCTTAAAGGACACAATTTTCTTAATGATTCATGTCATGTACAGATCTAGTTTTTATTTATATTACTTTACTTTCTTCATAATTTCTTTCAACAGCGGCTTCAGTTTTTCGTGGGCATTACACAATCGTCTTTATAATGCATTTAATACAATACATTGGCAGCTGATCCCACATTTACAATAGCCATTTGCAAAAAAACTGCAAGATATTTATTTGGGAATGGATGGGAATACATTTCAATCTGCGTAACGATGGTCTCAGTAAAGGCTATTATTATTGGCTGTATTTGAAAGGATCAAAACAACAGCGTTATTTAACGATTGAGTCACCGAGTCAAAAACGAACCAGGACACTTTCCGGTTTGACCGTCACTTTCCGGTTTGACCCGCACTTTCAGGTTTGACCCACACTTTCAGGTTTGACCGTCACTTTCCGGTTTGACCCACACTTTCAGGTTTGACCCACACTTTCAGGTTTGACCCACACTTTCCGGTTTGACCCACACTTTCCGGTTTGACTGACACTTTCCGGTTTGACTGACACTTTCAGGTTTGACCGACACTCTCAGGTTTGACTAAACACCTACATGGATAAACGTGTGCATCCAAACACATGAAACACTCAAAGACCAAAAACACACAAACACAGAAAAAAAATGCACGAACACAAAACAAGAACGCCACGGGCAAAACATGAAAAGATTTGATGTTACTGACACTTTATTTTCTATTCACAATAGCCTGTTGGAAGCAGTGGAAATATTGTGTTTTGGGATCCTGTCAGTACACCCACTGCTTGTGTAGTAAATATGTCTGTTTCTGGTCTGCTTTTCTGTTGCTTCTCTGACTCAGTCCATCTGGACACAGACTCCCATGGGAACAGACAAACTGGAGGAAAACTACTCCCCATCCATCCTCCCTTCCACTCTCTCACTCACTCTCTGTCTCTCCCTCTCTCTCTCTGTTTCTCACTCCCTCTCTCTTTCTCACCCAATCTCTTACTGAATGTCTCCAACTCCCTCTCTCCGCTGCCACTCTTCATACCTTCTGGTGATTCTTTGCTCTCATTTTATACATGTTTTTCCAGCCACAACACTCAGATGAATAATAGATCAGAGTCCCTGCTCCAGAATATCAACCCTCTCCTAAAGTAGACTTCTGCTCCACACTGCAGTATAAGTATTTATACACATGTAACATCTGTCTGGCATCTGCCTGAAAACTTTATGATATGGTCATTTAGCTTTTATGATGCTTTTATTAAATTTTTTGATAACATGCTTTTGGGACTCCAGTCCATTACGTTACTTGCTGTCGTAAGCATCCTATTCTAACCAACTAAACCGTCAGAATTACTTGACTTGTGCCTGCAAATCGTTAAGTCTCTTTCCCGAATAATCAACCCAAATATCCCAGGAGGGCACCCAGAAAGTAAAGATGTAGGAACTTAATTTCAGCAAGTTTACTACAGGAGTTGCATAACCAGTTTACTGTAGCAGTTGAATAACCAGTTTTCTGTAGCAGTTGAATAACACCGCAGCACTGAAAAATATAAAACAGGAAACTTGAATTATTATGTGGATTTTAATTAACAGACACTTTTGTAGGGGTTGATACATTTAGAGTTAGGGAAAAGCTAATCAGAAATGTCCAAGTGGAAATTACAAAAACTTCACAAGCGTTTTGAAACCTCAGAAACACTGCAAAATGTTCTGCATTGCAGAAATGTTCTTCTGCAACAGGCTGATCAAATTAAAATCCTAGACGGAGACGTAGCAGGGTTTGAACAACCCCCCAGGCTCCTCTATTCATCTCTAGTAATCACAACTTTTTTTGTGCCTGATTTTCCATTGCTTTCCCATTCCATTGATATCTCTTTCTCCGGTTCTCTGTCTCGCAGCCCACTCTATCTCTCTTCTCTCCATCTCCCCTTCATCTCATTTCATCTCTCCCTTCCCCCGCTTCTCTCCATTTCTCTCTCTCCCACACATCCACCCTCCCTCCCTCTTTTCATCCCTTTCCATCGCTCCCTTTCTCTCTCTCTCTGTCATCCCATTCATCCCCAAATAGCCCTCTGTAGATTCTCTTCTGTTCTTTGGGTCTTCGTCTCTGTTATTACACAGAATCAGTTTCCTTGTTCAGACTCTTTGCTCGCTGGCTTCATCACTTTTTAATAACTCTCTCTCTCTCTCTTTTTTAATGAGTTCTGTTGTGTACACAGGGACCGCGACGAGGGGCCAATTTGTGTTTTCACTTCAGACCCCAGAAACCAAGATAAACCTTCTCATATCTCGGCTCGGTCCAGAACGGCACCCTGGTACTCAGACGTTACCTTCACCCAAAGCCCCTGGCTTCCCTCCGGGGGCCCAGAGCGCTGATCAGGTTGCAGGGAGTCATTTGGGACCAGGACTCTCGTCTCACCAAAGAGACCATACATCTCCTAAAATCATCTCCACGGTAGAGGGAATCGAGCTTCCCACACTCACCCTTTAAAAAAAAAAAAAAACTCCTTTGGTGTGCCTCAGTCACTAAAGTGGAATAATTGCACAGAGGGAGGGAAGGAGGAGAGCGAAAGAGAGGTAGCAGAAAAGGGATGGAGGATGCAAGAGACCTGAGATTACATTCCTTTACTTATGATGGATTTAATGAGTTAACACGTTTTTTATTTGCGTGTGCATGTGTATGCATGTATTGTATACGGCAAGGTTGAGCGAGACAAATTAAAAGGAAAGGAGAGTCGGACAAAGAGAGAAAAAGGGGAGAGAGAAGTTGAGCGAGAGAGGATTAGGAAAAAACCCAGAATGAAAGTAGTACAAGTTTCTGTAGACACAGGAAAAGAAGGCGGAATCACTCTGCAGTGAATGGAGAATAGTCGTTGGCTGGACCCGCTAAGTGCAGAGACATCTATGTTTGATAATACAGAGCAGTCTCTCTCCCTCTCTCTCCCTCTCTCTCCCTCTCTCTCCCTCAGATATCCGCTTAGACTACATTTTCTCTCCCTTACTCCTCTCAGCAGGCCCGTGGGCCTAAAGATCCATTATAAATACCATATCAATGCCCACACTCACAGTCGGCTATTGGCTTTTTACTCATGTTACGGCGGCCCGGTGTGTACCAGGACAAAGCCTCACATGTTTTGTGGATGGATTAACTCGGCCGAACGTACAGAAAGCGCTAATGACTTGACTCTATTCAACATTGACGGTGTGTTATTTCATAGGTTAGAACACAAACACAATCTACTTCAGACACCGCCATTTTGGCTCTGTTTTGTCTCCACCTTGTGCGGTGAACCTGTTATCTGAATGTTCACGCGAGCTACTGTTGGCTGAACATCCTCGGGACTGACTTGTTGTCAGAATGTCACAGCACCCTGTGCATTCACTGAAGAGGTTAATGGAGCCAAAGAATGTAAGTGTCATGGAAACTCGTGGGGGGGGGGGGGGGGGGGGGGGGGCTTTTGAATCGCCTCATTCCTTCCCTGTATAATTCCCCTACCTTTGGGCTATTATTTATATGTGTAATTCACACCGTAAAAAAATAATAATATATATATCATATTTATATGTCAATGCCAATATTTGTTCATATCATCATCACCAACCTATTGAAATGCAGCTTGAAACAACTATTACCACTGATCTGATTTGCGTATGCTAGCTGTGTAACCAGCTTATACGAATGGAGGGTAGCATGAACCGGTCAAATGTCTTGTTTGGAGAGGACCATTTCTAAATGTTTTGCAGCGAAAACAACCAAATGTGTCAACGTTGGTTTTATAATTTTCTTATTAAACAATGTGCAAACTTAAACCGCAATGTATCTGACATTCACCATATCCCTGATGAATGTCCGACCAACGAAATTATTCTGGTTGTTGTTCCTTGTGGGGTAATGAAATTGGTGAAGTACTTCAAAATGTATTCTCTGATGCTAGTGACCAACAACATCAGTAGAATCTCCCGTGACCTTAGAACATGCTTGCCATTCACTCTTGTGTTTGGACGCATTCTGGAACACAGCCATTGTTATGACACAAGGCTCCTTGAGCCCGAGGTCATACTCACTGTATATAAGAGAATTAGGACAGGTTTTTAGAATGGCCACCATGTCAATTCTCACACAGAAAGTTCCATTGCCTAATAATGTCTATTGTGGCCACATCCACATACGATAGACTCACATTTAACAAAATGAGTATAAACAAGTATAGGGACACATGTTGGGTGTTTTGTATCCTGTTGATTCAAATGGAAATCATAGCCGGAGGTCTTTGTGAATTGTTCCAGTGGCCCGTTTCCCGCCTGAGGCGCTCCGGTAATGGAGATTCTCTAGTTTATCTTTATTTAACGCTTTAGTGATGTCTCATTCCGGCATTTCTTTTTTTCACGTCACACCAACTTTCATTTACCCTCCACGGACATGATTAAGCTGGGCTGTGAGCTGCGTTATTTTCTCTGTCAGTTGTGATTTCAGGCGCTGCATTTGTCAGAGGGGGAATATCTTTGGCTTAATGCTCCTGAAGCGAGTGCAATGGGTTGGGGGGTGGGGGGGGGGGTACATTTTCTCTTTGATCGTCTTCACTAGAAACTATTAAGTGATTGAACAAGTACTCCCCTCTCTCAGCTAATTACCGTAATTGATTCATATACGCATGTTGATTCTGTTAACTTGTCAGTTTGCGTGTTTCTCTATTAACTACTCCAGACTCAACCACTGGGGCTTGAGGAGAAAAAGGGAAGGCTCGTTTGAGGAAATGGTGCAAACCTGTATACATGGCTCCCAAGGAGGACGTTTATTCCATGTTGTGTATTTCCAGCTCTAAAGATATAAATGATTTGACTGTGGCAACACTTTTATTGTCTGCTCTATGCAAACTAGTTCACTTGATGTACAAATTAGCAAGTCAGATTGTTTTCTGATTTTTTATGTCATCTATGACAGGGAAAAAGCAACATCCAACCTTTTTTCAAGCTGTCACATCTAGTCGCACATGAAATTGTTCCTTTGTGAAAACATAAACGGACACTATTTTGACCTAGCTAATCGTTTTTAAATTAATTACGTCTTGTGAGCCATGTGTTACTATTAGTAAGCCAACACATTATTAGTCCATTGGCTGTTCTCATGTATGCACAAGCAGGTAAATAACTAATATTTTATAATATGTATTAGAGGGAGTTCTCAAAATTCTCAAAGGGTTTGACATGATTACTGTTGGAAGGCAAAACCTACTTCTTGTCTGTCTGTCTTGTTGGTTCTAGCTAGCTTCCCATGGTACACAAATCAGGGATTTTAAAATGATGAAACATGCCAGATTCACTTTAGATTGACAGTCTACTCTATGTAGTTCCAATTCAGTCAGACTGATGTGGTCAGCGCATAATGTCATGGCGTCGCCAGGCAACAGCGAAGGAACAGTGAGGGAGTTTAACGTGTGAACATGATTGGCTTAGCAGGCTTTACATTGCTAACTGAATTCCAAAACCAACTTGGTACCCCATTGGCCAGACTCCCTTCGTGCACCTTTGCATTGGGCCTGCCGGTTTTCCCGGACGTGGAGCTGGAACCCGAGTCCAGTTTGGGGGCCGACACTGCCTTCTGACAGACAAGGTCCTGTCAGGGCCAGGGGATGGAAGGGGAGGGCCACGGTGCCAGCGAGACAGAAGGTCGCCAATCCAGCGAGTCTCCGTACTGTCTAATTAAATGTCAGGATGCCTGTTGGCGCTACAGTGCAACTTAGTGGGGGGATGGGGGGGGGGGCAGATGGAGGGTGAGAGGGAGGGAGGGAGGGAGAGACTGAGAGAGGGACAGACAAGGCGTGAGGTAATGAGACACACAGACAGAGAGTAGAGTGTCACCGTTGTTATGCCAACACACAGGCCTGTTCGGTTAAAATGGCAGCCGAGAGTTTCAGCTGGGAATTCTGTTGAGGCTGTCTGTTGGTCTGCTCCGGGGTGGAAAATGCTAATCCTGTCCGTTCGTCCAGTTACTCAATAGGTCTTGGATCTGAAAGTGTCTTCTGA
The DNA here is from genome assembly GCF_011004845.1 of Esox lucius. Lineage (NCBI taxonomy): Eukaryota > Metazoa > Chordata > Actinopteri > Esociformes > Esocidae > Esox > Esox lucius. Next base: position 4,112,011 of record NC_047578.1, on the reverse strand, counting down.
TTGTTGTGCACACACACACACACATAAATAAAATGAAAATAAATTAGATTGCTATCGCCATGTAGACAGGGCGGGTTGTGGGCCACAGGAGAGGTACCAGACCACAGAGTGGGAAAGAATCCATTGGCACGGGTAGGGAATCCATTGGCACTATTTTAGACTTAACTTCCATGTTCAAGGAAACACGTCACCTCCTCAGCCTGGTAAACCCAGTGCACCAAGGCCAGTTTGGACAAAGTTGGTGTTATTAGACTGTTGGTATCTAGAACTGTGATTTGTCGGGGGGGCACAATGCTTTTTCTGGCAGCTGTACCAAACTGGACTCTTCTCCCTACCTGATCCTCCAGGAGGACTGTTACTGATTGGAGACGGAGGGATAGGCGAGAAGCCCGCAACGCACGGAAACTATTTTAACTGAGCTATTTTCGACATTTTTGTAAATGACCTCCATTCATGTAAATTTGGCAGATGTATTCATTCACATCACAGCAAACCTGGTGGACGCAGTATTGAAACCCTGGTTGAGGACAGGAATCCAAATGTGAAGGGATTCTTGAGGGACACCCACGCTCACATCTGGCATGAAGAGCACTTGTGGTGCTTTGCCAAAGGAATGAGGAACGAGCTGTTGGCTATGGGGACGCCAGAGGCACTGTCAAACATGTTATAGTAATATAAGAACTCACTCAGCATTTTATAGAGATTCATTTCAAGTGATGAGACAGGTCACTAAGCTGTCTCCTTCATTCCCTGTCTGTCTGTCTGTCTGTCTCTCAGTTGCTACCAGGGAGGAGGGCGATGTCAAGTTACTCGTGGTTAGGAACCTCTTCTGCTGGTTGGAGTATCCAGGTGCTGAAAGATGAGTATTACCACAGGTCACCACCACAGGTCACCACCACGGATCACCCCCACAGGTCACCCCGGGTCACCACCACAGGTCACCACCACAGGTCACCACCACGGGTCACCATCACAGGTCACTACGGGTCACCACCACAGGTCACCACAATTCACCACCACGGGTCACCACCACGGGTCACCACCACAGGTCACCACGGGTCACCACCACGGGTCACCACCACAGGTCACCACGGGTCACCACTGGTCACCACCACAGGTCACCACCACAAGTCACCATGAATCCCCACCACAGGTCACCACCACAGGTCACCACCACAGGTCACCATGAATCACCACCACAGGTCACCACCACAGGTCACCATGAATCATCACCACAGGTCACCACCACAGGTCACCATGAATCACCACCACAGGTCACCACCACAGGTCACCATGAATCACCACCACAGGTCACCACCACAGGTCACACAGCAGCACTAGCAGGTCAGTGGAGAGACCCTCGACATCTGGAATTGACATTGCTCCCAACCAAGAATGAAAAGGTGTTAGCAGCTTTTGAAGCCAAATCACGAAAAAGAGTCACACTCACATTGAAAAATAAAAATGTGTGTTCTGTAAGACTTTTTTATTCAGCCCCATCTGTTAGTACAGACCGGATCCTGTCAACCAATCAGCAGGTATCCACATCAAAGCCAACAGAGTTCAATTTATTCATAAACATTTAGTGATCAACTTTATTAAAAGCTTTCAACAGGGTAATAAACAGAGCCCCACAATTTGATTTCTCATCCAAGGCTTTGGTAACATAATTCATAGTATTTTAGATGTAATGGTACTGTGTCAAACCATCCTGATATTTGTTGAAAATGCAGCTGTCAGGTAAAAACACAATGCAACAGTGCATTTGCCAGTGACTCCAAGTACCTTGAGAGTGATCTGAATGCTGTGCTACTAGTTAAGCAAACACACGCAGCCCTGAATCAGCGTCACACCAATGCCCCTGACAGAAGAAGCCGGAAGGTTCCGGGAGATTCCGAAGGCAGCTGGCTGTGCCAGACCATCCCTTGCACAGCTGGCTGCCATCAGGATCTCGCCAGGGCCAGCTATCAAAAAGTCTCTGAAGAAGCTGCTACGTTCTAAGGCTAAGAAAGATGCCGGAGAAGATGAGGGAGGGGAACAAGAAAAATTGAGAAAGAAGTAGCAGTTGTCAGGAAGAAAGCTTGCTGCCCTCATGGCTGCCCTGCCCGAGCAAGTGGAAGCAGTTCCCTGAAGTAACTCTGGATAGCAGCATCTGGTGAATAACCACAATGACATTCAGCTTGCTGAGAGTTAGGGTTTCTTGCCCCAGGACAAGCCTAGTGTTCCCGTCTGAGTGCCCACAGAGAACGAGTCGTGGTGACCTTCCGCAGGGATTTCAAAGATTCTTCCATCTACACAGAAAGCCATTTATCTATTCAGTTTTGACGGAATTTTCGTGTTTTGTTGATGGCACCACATCCACCCGTAACAAACTGCTACCGAAGAGAATACTCTGGATCCCTTCACCTCTCTGGAATCGGTTACCGTTTAATTTGATTAAATTCGGTTACGAATGTAATTTAATTTGTAATTTACTCACTCACTAGCGTCTGCATGTAAGGCTTGAAGCAACGGGGTGTTTTTAACATGATTTATCTTTAACGGTTGCATTACTGTGTGTGCAGAATGCCACCCATAAGGCATAACGCTCAACAATCAATTTACAACTCAGAGTAAATGTCTAACATTGATTACACTGTGTTTTACTTGAGGATTATCATTATTGTTTACACCGCAAGATATCTTTACACCGCAAGATATCTTTGAGGCTTCAAGTCAAAAACCGCGCAGCACTAGTAGTCAGCTCTGCTGGCAATGTCAGTGAAGAGCTGATTGAATGTATGAACTGCTACCTGGCTTGTTAGCTGTCCAGCACCGATCAGCCTGTGTTTCTGCTGTACCAAATATGAAGTCACAAACTTAATTAAAATAAAATACATTATCCGGAAAAAAACACATATTTACAGTCAGCCTCCGAGAACGCGGCTTGCTATCGTTACCACGACAACGGTTTGCTGACACCCACTCGGTTTACAGTTCGGCGCACGGATGCACGCACACACACGCACACACACACACGCACGGACACACACGCGCACACACACACACACACACACCAGCGGATCAGTGACAAAACAAATATGAAGCTGTGTTTATTCTGAATAATTTTTAATGTATTCCTGAGTGGCAGAAAAAGCTGAACGGATGAATGTCGTTAAGATGGCATGATATGGAAAATATAATTGTGAAAAACAAAACATTCATTAATTCATTGCAGAATGACTCCGTATTTCATGGAGCTCTTTGATTTGGGTCAATAGTTGGCTCAGACTTGAAGAGTTTTAAGTTTATGCGGTCACTTGACAATTTAATTTGCTGCGATTACTTTCCTCTCAGAATCATAGCTACTGCTGCTTGGTGAAAGCAGAAATTCTCACTTCCTGCGAATAATACATAATTTAACATTTTGTGTTGGTAGGGTAGCCAAATGGCTAAACCATCTGACTAGAGACCGGAAGGCTGTTGGATGAAATGTGCAGTTTTGCCCAGTGGGCTAAACAGTCAAACCTCCCTGATCCCAGCCCGTTGCTGTTAGCTGGTGTTCTGGAACCTACTGTTTCCATTCCCCTTAAAGGCCCGCCTCCAAGGGAAAGTTACAGGAAGTGTGTCCTCTTCCCCAAAAAGCAGCTGAATTATTTACTGTGTCCTAGTTTGGGCACATTAGTTTGACACTGGAACTCTCTGGCTGGAGTGGCTGACAGCACGCCGACACACGCAGAGACAGAGGAATACCCACATGCACACACAGAGCTACAAACACACACACACACACACACGTATTCTTCTTCTTGGTTAGCTTAGGTGAGTTCTGAAGGTTTATTAATGACTTCTGATTCAGTTTCTTCTTTCCTTTGCCAATTTCTCCTCTAATCTGTACAGCCTCCTAAAACTATAATCCAGAAATAATCACGCACCAACCAGCTTGCAAAATTGTGTTATTAACACAACACCTCTCTCTTCCTCTTTCTCTCCTCATCTTCATCTCACCATCTCACTTTCTTCAACTTTCTCTGCATGTCTCTCTCCTCATATTCCTCTCCCCGTCTCTCTCTACATTTCTCTCTCCTCATGTTCCTCTCCATCTCCCTGTACCCATCTTTCTCCCCCATCCTCCTTCCACCCTCCTACCAATCCCTCCCCCTTTCCTCTCGGAATCTCCCTGCATCTCTCTCTCCCTCCATCCATCATCCTTCCCACCTCCCTCTCCAGTCTCCCTCCCCACAGCCCTTTCCACCTCTCTCCCCAGTCTCCCTCCCAGTCTCCCTCCCCACAGCCCTTCCCATCTCTCTTCATCACCCATCATCTTTCACTCTATCCAAGACCCTCCACCACCACACAGTTCCTCACCCCTGACATCACCCCTCCCCCGTCACCCAACCCTCATCACCTCTCCCCCCTCCCTCCTCCCCCATCACCCAACCCTCATCATTTCTCTGTTTCCCGATCCCCTCTTTTTACCTTGCTCTCACAGAAGTTCTCCATCCCGGGCCCTCCTTCTCCCCAGCCTTGCATGTGTTGTTTCTGGGAACTCAAACCAGCTTGACCTGCTAATGACTGACATGCTCACCATGGATCTCAGGGAATCATCCATGTGATTTCCCGGAGTGCGTTTGCTTTGAAATATTGAACGCTGTTTAAAATTGCAACGTCCATTACAAGTGATGCAGTGTGATCATAATTAATGTATCACAATGGACGCTTCAGTCACGGAGGAGGGAAATTAAGGCAAATTCAATTTGATTAGATTGAAGACTATATTGCTATTTTTAGCTTGGTTAGCAGGCTGGAGGGCCTATTGGATCTGTCAGTCTGGAAGTCACCCTCATTCTAATTCCAGACTTCTCAAGTAAATCAAATGAAATCCAACTGTACTTTTCCACATGCTTCTTAAACAACAGGCTTTAGGCTTCCACCGACAGGGAGATTCTTAGTTACAGGCTCTTTTTTTTAATACTGAAAACGACACTACAGGAAATGTGACTGTGGGTAGAGTTAATTGAATATTGTAGGGTATTGTGTTTGACTGGGGATTTAGCGTGCTGTTTTTGACTAGTATTTTAGGGGAATGTCTTTGACTGGAGATGTATGTTACTTGGGTGTTTTATGTTTAAAAAATTGTAGCTTTTTTAGCTTTTTTTCCCAAAATGTGACCTTTAACCAGTAATAATGAATACCCAACCCTAATTATGTTTGTAGATGAACTGTGTTCACATAAGCACCAACATAGGCCTGTGTGAAAAATTGACGTTTATTCACAGTGTACTAATATATGAATCACAGTGTACTAACAAATGAATCACAGTGTACTAACACATGAATCACAGTGTACCAACAAATGAATCACAGTATACTAACAAATGAACCACAGTGTACTAACATATGAACCACAGTGTACTAACATATGAATCACAGTGTACTAACATATGAACCACAGTGTACTAACATATGAATCACAGTGTACTAACATATGAACCACAGTGTACTAACACATGAATCACAGTGTACCAACAAATGAATCACAGTATACTAACAAATGAACCACAGTGTACTAACATATGAATCACAGTATACTAACATATGAATCACAGTGTACTAACATATGAATCACAGTGTACTAACATATGAATCACAGTGTACTAACATATGAACCACAGTGTACTAACATATGAATCTAAGGTACATTTGTGACATCTAGTTGTTATTTTAGAATGCCAGCCATGCCTTCCACCCTCCAACATCTGATCAGCACAGCATCCCTTCATTGTCTTATTCGCTCCATCCTTCCTCACCTCTTTCAATCCCTCCTCCCCTCTCTCCATCCTTCCTCCCCTGTCTCAATCTCATGTCCCCTCTCTCCATCTCTCCACCCCTCTCCATCCCTACTCCCCTCTCCATCTTCCCTCACTCCATCCTTCCTCCCCACTCCAACCTTCTTTTCTTCATCCCTCCTCCCATTCCTCCTCCCATTCCCCCCTCCCTCTCTACCTACATCACTCTCTCTCTCCATCCTTTCTCCACCCTTCAGCCCACTCCATCCACCATCCTCCCTTACTCCATCCCTTCTCCAATTCCTGTCCTCCCTTTCTTCATCCTGTCCTCCCTTTCTTCGTCCTGTCCTCCCTTTCTACATCCTTCCTCCCTTTCTACGTCCTGTCCTCCCTTTCTGCATCCTTCCTCCCTCATCCTAGGCTCACATACTAATGATGGGACTCTGTTGTAAGGCTGCTGCAGTTTTTTTCTTCTCTTTCCCACTCTCAGGCTCTCTCCTCGCACTTCATCCCACTTGATTCCTGTCCCAATTGTAGACACTAATGATGGGCCTGAATTCTCTCTCACTGTTTACAGCGTCTCCAGCTCTGTCCTTACCACCTTGCTCTGTCTCTCTATCTCAGGTTTGGACAATTATAATACCGTCTCTCTCCCTGCACGCTCTTTTCCTTTGTCAGTTCGTCCATCCATTCATCCATCCAACCTAACTAATCCAACAAATCCACCATCCCGGATCTAGACAATCCTGTTTTCTCTGACTCCATCTCCGGTCCCCTCCCGCTACTCCGGGTTTAGGTGGTAAAGACAGGTTGATGGGCTGTCTGGTGACTGTCCACCCACAGGCCATTGCTGTAAAGAAGTCTGATTAAATTTGACAATGCTCGATACAGGCTGATATGGATTTCTGGGTATGTGTGTTTTACTGAACTTATGACGACCAGAAGTCGTAAGCCTTGGCAAATTAGGCGAAGTGAGGACATTTTGTAGAAATGGTGTGCGCGTGGAATTATACCTGTGGGGACTAGAGAGGCTCTTTGATTAATAATTCATGAGGCCATACCACACACACACCTCGATGTCCAAACGGACTACTTCAACATGTTGCTGCCACTCAGGGCAACTGGGCCCCACAAATCGTTTTAAAAGGAGAGTTTATGCGTCAGCTCAGCATAGCAACTTTCACCTGAGAGATCTATCCTTTTCCTGCCACTGTTCTGTCAACTCCAGGACAAACATCCAGTTGCGCGTGTTGTATAAATGCCGGACAGCGGTTTGGTAAATCGGCCTCAACCATATTCAGTACTTCTTGAATGTGGAGTACTTTAAAGCTGCCACTTTCTTAGGCGATGTGGCCATTAAATAAACATAACTAAATGACCCCCATTACGTCCACTGATTTTCATCTAGTGGTGGTTAAATCTCACAGAGGTTCAGAATGACTGTTCAAAGACAACTGAAGCATAAGCTGTTGATCTTTTCCTGTTTTTGTTTATCTCTTCCTGTTTTTCCTTGGCCTACAGACTACTTTTGAAAGGAGCCCATTTATCATTTGGTCAAATAGTAAAATAGCCCTTTAAGGTGTGAAAAAGAGATGAGGGTATGTTAGAGAAAAGATCAGTGACGACAATTCGAATCCTCTGCTCTCTGTTACCACATGTCTTAATTATCTAGGAGCTGTGACTATTCCCAAACAGGTGCGTGTTTATAGAGCCATGGAACAGGATACTTACTCAAGCTGTAGCTTATGAATCATATTATCTGTTTTTTATTCATTAATTTACTGTCACATCATTGCTCTGTCATAAAACAGGTCTCTTTGTAAATCAGACTGTGTCAGCAAGAGGATTTAGATTTTTGCACAGAATTCTGTTAATATAGGTGGCAGAACTAGAAGTCAACAGGTTTGGAGGGAATTCAAAATACAAGTGTCTGTACTGTCAAATTCAATAGATGCAAGAATTGAATCTCACCGATATCAAACAATTAATTTGAACCATATTTTTAAGGCTATATAGTTTGCCGACGTTTGTCTTATTTACAAACACACAGCGTCAAGGAAACTAGCGTGTTTCAACGGTGAATTGGGCTTATGAGCCATTTAGTTATGTTACATTCTTCAAGAGTCAACGGATATACATCATTAGCAATGCGCACCGCTCTCCTCAGCCAAACCCAGCCGAGCGATCATTATTCATATATTCACACAGAACTCAGGATGAACAGTGGACACACACAGGAGCCACATCCAGCAGCCATCCTTGATAAGGGTCCCATTTCATGATTTATAAATCAAAGCGCACTCAAAGGCTTGGATTGAGAACAATGGCCCCGAATTGGAATGCTTACCATCTTCAGTCTGGGGCTGCATCTTAATGGGAAGTCGAGGAATGTGTGTGTATGTGTGTGTACCATCCCCCAGGCTCATTACCGTTGATAAGTTGTCGAAATGTCGTTACAAGCATTGACGAACTGAAGAATCTCTCAAATCAAAAAACTGAACTCTAGAGTGACTCCTGGAATGTCTTCCTAGCTACGATAGAGAGGAACGCCAGAGGAGTTTTGGCTTTGCCCTTCTCTATAATCTCTCTCCCAATCTCATCTCTCTCCCAGTCTCATCTCTCTCTCTCTCCCAGTCTCATCTCTCTCCCAGTCTCATCTCTCTCCCAGTCTCATCTCTCTCCCAATCTCATCTCTCTCCCATGTCTCATCTCACCTCCCTCCCAATCTCATCTCATCCCTCTCCCAATCTTATCTCTCTCCCAATCTCATCTCTCTCCCAATCTTATCTCTCTCCCAATTTCATCTTTCTCCCAATCTCATCTCTCTCCCAATCTCATCTCTCTCCCAATCTCACCTCTCTCCCAATCTCACCTCTCTCCCAGTCTCATCTCTCTCTTAGTTCTCTCTCTTTATCCTTCATATCTCTCACTTGTCTATATATTGTTTTCTCTACCTCAAATCTCTCTCACTTCTCCCGTCTCTTCTTCTGCTAATAAGCTCCATTTCCTGTTAGTGTGTGGGTGAGTATTTGTGTGTGTGTGTGTGTTAAAACGTTCCAAAAACATCATTATTATCACACTGTGTTTGAAGTCCTTCCCTCCTCTCCTCTGTCCCATCCATCTTTCTCTCTATCCCTCATCTCCCTCATCTGTTCATCCTTGGCAGGCACAGAGAGAGGGAGGGGAAGAAGAAGAAGAAGTGATGGGAGCGAGGGAAGAGGAGGTGGAGGGAAAGCTGAGAGCAAGGGGAGTTGTGCTGGCTGGATTAGCATATCACACACATGGCGAGGGCTGAGATTGGGTACTGGAGCAGATGTCGATTTGCATATTCAACAGTGGATGGGCAGGGGATGGCGCATAGGCATGCATGTGTGCGTGTGCGTGTTTGTGTGTTTGTATGTGTGTAGGTGTGTGCACGTGCATGTAGTAAGGCAGAATATAACCAGAAGTAATCTCCGCTTCCTCAATATACCCTGCAGTAGAGCATTTGAGAGAGAGAGACATAGAAAGACATATATATATATAGAGAGAGAGAGATTGAGAGAGATAAAGAGAGAGGCAGGTGATGTAGGGAGAGACTGGTAGAGAAATTAGACAGAGTAAAGAAATAAAAACATGGATCCAACTTTTGTTAATTCTCTCAGGGGTACAACTTCTCCAACACATTCACAATGTGAAGATGAAGAGTCTTGGCAAAGCCTTCCTCAATTCAGACAATCTTAGGCCGTTGATAACTATTTCCTGCTATTACGGTCTGAGAACCTTATGACGGATTTGGAGAACCAGGGGACAGGATGCTCTCTTTTGTTGGGGCCAGCTTTTGATATTCTGGATGTTGGTGTGTATCTTGTTCTACATACTATATGTGTGTATGTAGGTGAACATACCATATGTGTGTATGTAGGTGTACATACTATATGTGTGTAAGCATTCATGTGTGTGCACCTGTACAGTACACAAACACACGTGCCTACTAACATGCTTAGCCTTTTGCAGTAATGGCTGAGGTGTCAGTGACGCCACTTGGTTCTGAGGTTGCTTGTGGGGATTGCTTGTGGTGTGTGTGTGTTTGTGTGTGTTTGTTTATGCATGTATGTGTAAATATATGTGTTTTCACCGGTGTTCCACAAGGCTGTGTGCTGAGCCCCCTCCTGTACTCCCACTTCACCCACGACTGCGTTCCTGCACACAGTTCCAACACCATCATCTGTCTTCTAAGATCCTTGTGAACTGTTACCGTGGCACAATTGATAGCATTCTGACCAACTGTGCCACAGTGTGGTTTGGTGGATGCTCTGTGGCCGACTGGAAGGCCCTGCAACTGGTGGTGAAAACCACCCAGCACATCACTGGTACCCAGCTCCCAATCATTGTAGACCTCCAGCTCAAGCGTTGTCTGCATAGAGTGCGCGGCATCATCAGAGACCCTTCACATCCCTGCCACAAACTGTTTGCCCTCCTACCATCAGACAGGTGATACAGGTCTCTTTGTTCCCACCCCAGCAGGCTCAGGAACAGTTTGTTTCCAGCTCCTGTAACCCTGCTGAACTCTGTGACCCATCACTAACCACACCCACCTGCTCACCTCTTAGTACTGCCACTCAGGCACCTTGTTCCACTACTCACTTGTACTACTGGACTCTGACACTGCTTTACAAAGTCTGATAAGGAAGTTTTCAGTTGTTACATGTATATTTCTACCTTGGGAACCTCATTGCTGCTATCCCTGCATTTCAGTTGCACATGCTAACTTACATTTTCAATTTGCCTCGATTGGACATTTAGAATTGTCATTTGTACTTGCACTTGCCTCATTGCACAACTATACATTCCACTTGTAACATACACTAAAGTTAATACTTGTACACTTCCTGCCATCTTCTATTTGCACTTCTGGTTAGATGCTAACTGCATTTTGTTGTACTGTACTTGTTCAATGACAATAAAGTTGAATCTAATCTAAAATAAAATCAAACACTGTGAATTAATCAATAATATGTTGACTATTATTTGAGCATCTTTCTTCTTTCTTAATTATTAATATACTATGTTCTTGTGCATATGTATATATCGATGTATTATTATTAGCTTTGTGCCTTATTGTTAGAAAAATAAATAAATAAATATACGGCAATGTGTGACAAAAATATTGTGGCACATTTAAAATACCCAAACAATACCCGAGATGGAACAAAAAGGAAGCATTTTTGAAAACACTCTTAAAAGGATTGAAGTCTCCAATGATTGAAACCTATTCTGGGAGATACGGAATTGTATAAATTGACAACAGAAGAATTACCAAGCCATTTCAAATGACATCTGGAAAGAACAATTTTAAAAGTCTCTATGGAATAATGCCATCATCCGGATGTAATTTAAACCAAAGCAAAACCCATCTCCCTTGAATTCACAATCCAAAACAACCAGAACCTAATTCACAACCAAGGTGAAGCGACAAAGCATGACACCTGGAGATGCATGTGGGTTGAAATGCTTAAACACACCTGAGCTGCAGGACGGCGTATTAAAGCGGCTGCTGTATGTTTCCAAACAGGGCCTTGATAATTACAGGGGAATTTGTGTCACCAGCAACACGAGAAAACTGTTCTGCTGTATTCTTGATGACTGAATACAAACTTTTCTCATACATCATTATGCTCTCAGCGACAAAAACAAAACTACAAAATGTTTTTTTTTTACCCTGACATAGAACAACAGACTACATACAGTTATTACACATGCTGAGGAACCAACATTCACAGAAGAACAGTTTATTAGCAATTCATCTTCGTCACACCCAAACCGACTTGAGGATGACCTGGCCAAAGGTTTTTAAATGCAAGACATAGAAATATGAATAAAAACAAATAGCTAGAATAAACATAACATTTAAATAAATTGGGACATGTACAATAAGGAGTCCAGCAGATACTGGTGCCAGATATCAACACTTATTTATTTATTCTTGAAGCCGTAAAATGAGACTAGCGTGTTGAGCTTATGGATCTGTGCAACTGAATCCAGTCGTTGGCTGCAGCAAACTGAGTATCGACAAAATGAAGGACAGGCTTTAGGAGTAGCCAGTTCAGGTAAAGTAGTTCCATGTTTTGAGGTATTTCATCAAGGCATGACCGACTGTATCACAATATATTTACTACACCAACAAATATAGTTTTAAAAATGCCAATTTGGCCCCATTTTAAAATGACAGATTTTTGATTTCACTTTCAACTCTGAACAAACATTTGTAACAAACTCTACTGTTTGTTACAAATGCATACTGAGAAATCGGGGTTGGGAACATTTTAGTGCCAAACCATAAACTTACATGAACATGGATGTTTACCAATGTTATGGACAGTTTCAGGATTTATGTAGCTATACAAATTTATATAATACAATGCAAGTTTAGGATACAAGGCTTAGGGTAAAGGATAAGGATGGGGTTGAGTTTAGGATAAAGGTTTAGGGTAAAGGTTAAGGATGGGGTTGAGTTTAGGATAAAGGTTTAGGGTAAAGGTTAAGGATGGGGTTGAGTTTAGGATAAAGGCTTAGGGTAAAGGTTAAGGATGGGGTTGAGTTTAGGATAAAGGTTTAGGGTAAAGGTTAAGGATGGGGTTGAGTTTAGGGTAAAGGTTTAGGGTAAAGGTTAAGGATGGGGTTGAGTTTAGGATAAAGGTTTAGGATAAAGGTTAAGGATAGGGTTGAGTTTAGGTTCCTTTAAGTGTTAGGGTAGCAGATTGGTTGTACCCTTTTAACATTTCTTTAAGACACAATTTTGACTGAATAACTTAATCATATAAATTTGAGTCCAACCTTGTTGTAATTTGAACTGTATTCGAATATGAGGGGGTCAGATCGACACAAAATTATCCAAAAGAAGGTATAATGTACATGCTTATTGCGCTATTTCAATTATTACTTCTGATATTAACAGTATTTCATTATTCTCCTTGCATTGCTCTATTTTACTGAAATAAATAAAAAAAATATTTTCAAAAACAGTGTTTCACGTGAATAAAGCAATCTGAAAGAGTCATGCGAATACACCGGCCCCAAAACAAAAGATTAACATACAAAAAATTATATCTGGCCCAGAGGAGAGCATTTAGAGAGTGGAGATAAATAATAATACCATGCAATGATTATTGGATGAGCAAGGTATGAGTTCGTAGAAAGATGGAATGATTATTGGATGAGTGAGATATTAGTTCGTAGAAAGATGGAATGATTATTGGATGAGTGAGGTGTGAGGTCACAGAAAGATAGAATGCTATTGAATGTTAAAAAGAAACCCACCATTAGCTGAATAAATGCACCTTATTAAAATACCACAAACACAAAAAAGATGACAGAAACCAAACATAAAAAAATCATGGTAGCTCAGAGAGATCAGCCTATGTAAATACTGTGCCCTCAGAACAACAGAGATTTTTAAAGAGTCGTATATCCTAAAAGACATGTAACCTTTGAGCTAAGTTTGGGGTTGCATGAAAATGTGTATGTATATACAGTATGTATAAACAACCTTTGACATTGGAAGATGTATGAATAACCTTTGAACTAAGTGTGGGGATGTTGATGCCAGAAGCTTGAAGATGTGTCATTCTCAAAGCTCACATCCCATTAGCCAGTGTTTACTAGTAATAATATCTAAAGCCCACATCCCATTAGCCAGTGTTTACTAGTGTTGATATGTAAAGCCCACATCCCATTAGCCAGTGTTTACTAGTGTTGATATGTAAAGCCCACATCCCATTAGCCAGTGTTTACTAGTGTTGATATGTAAAGCCCACATCCCATTAGCCAGTGTTTACTAGTGTTGATATGTAAAGCCCACATCCCATTAGCCAGTGTTTACTAGTGTTGATATGTAAAGCCCACATCCCATTAGCCAGTGTTTACTAGTGTTGATATGTAAAGCCCACATCCTATTAGCCAGTGTTTACTAGTATTAATATGTAAAGCCCACATCCCATTAGCTAGTGTTTTCTAGTGTTGATATGTAAAGCCCACATCCCATTAGCCAGTGTTTACTAGTGTTGATATGTAAAGCCCACATCCCATTAGCCAGTGTTTACTAGTATTCATATCTAAAGCCCACATCCCATTAGCCAGTGTTTACTAGTGTTGATATGTAAAGCCCACATCTTATTAGCCAGTGTTTACTAGTGTTGATATGTAAAGCCCACATCTTATTAGCCAGTGTTTACTAGTAATGATATGTAATACTAGTGTGCGGCTCAGGAATTAGATTTACAACATAAAGGGTTTAATAGCTACTTTCTGGTTTAAAACAACCCCTGAAACTAGTAAGCATCTTTATTTTGTTTCCCTGGATGTTTTCGTGAAGGTTGGAAATGTATAATTGTATATCTGTTCTGCATATTGTTGATTAATTAATATCATGCCACTCAACTATATATAAAACAGGGTTTTGTGAACTGTTTCCAAAAACAATAGCATTTTTAATAGAATTTTTTGTTTGTTTATCTTTAGAAAGGTATCTGTGTCAAATAATTGTGGAGGTCACTGTGTACATATTTTACAATTTAAGAAGGAGAGTGAGAGAGACATAAGAAGAGAGACACAGATAAAGATACGAGAGAGAAAGAGTGTGAAAAACAAAAACATTAAAGAAAGATGGAGACAGAGCAGGTCTGCAGTAGGTCACTGGTTTTAATGAGCTCTAAAAATATGCAAAATTTTTTCATAGAAGAAAATGAAAAGGATGAGATAAAAACTTCAAGAGGGAAATCTAACAAGACTGAAAAGTAATAGTGTAAAAAGGAAATGATAAACTTCATATTATAATTTTTTTAAGAGCTGTAGGAATATAGATTCAGATAACTGGTAACTGAGCACTGAGATCAACAAAGAACTATCAGCATTAATAAATTTTTTTTTTAACATAATTATGTGCTGATGAGCCACTGCAGATGGTAATATGGACTTCCTTGTCAAAGTCTTTCTCCTGACCAATAGTCACCAATAGTCATTTGAGATTTAAAAAAAACTGAAACTTAAAATCAATTACATTTCATGTGACCCATGTGTCACAGAGGGATATTAGGACTGGAGGGTTGGACTTCTATGAGTGGGAGTAGGAGGGGAAAGTTGTCTGGGGTTTTGTTCTGTTTTTACAGGAAGACATGGCTGTCAATCAGCCTGATTGACAACAGTGGGAGGTGAAGCAATCAAGGCCTGGAAAGAAGTGCAGTGACTGGTGAAGGAGGGGATAAAAGGCAACATGCCGGGATGACCGGGGAGGAAGACGTGATACCCGACAGCCTGGAGAACTGCAGTCCTGAAGTCAGGCAGCTGGCTGCCTGGAAGAGGGAAACTATGCTTGCTAGTATCTCTAAAAGAAACGGTGGTTCCCTGAGGCTGGCTGTATAATGAACTCCCATATTGAGGTGACCAGTTATCTGAGCCTAGTGTTTTTGTTCTATGCACTGCACTGCTCTCTCCTACTTCAGCTGGTATGGGACCTAACACTGTTTGGTGCTGTCAGACCCGAACACTGTGATTCAGGGAGGACTCGGGTCGTTGAAGGACCCCGGACCAGAACAACTTGGTACAGTGAGGACACGGGTCCTTGAAGGACCAAAGACCAGAACACTGTGATACAGGGAGGATTTGTGTTATATTGTACTGGCGTTGTCTGTTTTGGGCATCCAAAAGAACCAAGTGGCGTCACTGACTCTCAGTGGATATAGAGGGCAGTGGTGACAGGTTTAATGCAAGAAAAAGTGTTAGGAAAAATAAAAGCTGAAACATGTTACTTCCGTACAGTGAATACAAAACGTCTACATTTTTTATTTTGTTTATCTAAAGCCTTAACTGAACAGGCCACTTTTGCAACTGTCAGTCCAAACAGTATATTAGCAAGTCATGTTATCAAGTAGCTAGCTAGTAGAACTAAGTAAGTGCTAATGAGAGCATTAGCCAAATTGTCCATGATGGCACACACTCATTGTGTACTCGCTCAAAAAGCACAGCTAAGTGCAGCTTTTATAATTAATCTCAATGCTGTAGACATGCTGCCCCTAAATCAAGCGCAAATGCTTTGGAAATCCGACTGCGGTTGATCAATGTTTCTTTGACATGTTACTTTGGGTGAGCTTTTCCCCTCTCACCTCTGAAAGTTCCTGTCCACAGCAGTGAGTATGTGAAATGTGAATAGAATGCCAAGAATGGGGCAGCCAGCATTGAGAAAGAGACTGTTTCTCTTTTGTGATGAATGATTGGATTGTTTACCATCATTTAGATGTGAGCTGATTGGAGGAGAGCAGGGGGGGGGGGCAGGAATTACGAGTGTTGCTAATTAGTGAACACAGGGTACCTTATCAAACCAATCAGTGTCTCTGGTAAACACGCTGGATGTACCTAATATACGGTACCTAGGATTTTCTTTCTCTGCCTCACTGTATTTTTCCTCTTCTCTCTCTCCCTGTCTCTCTGCCTCTCATTTTCTACATGTTTAATAACGTATATCCTTTCTTCACTCCCTGTCAATCTGGGAGGAGGGAGGTTGCGTCTGACTCTGGGGGTTTTCTACGCAATGCAGTCCCCCTCTTGCGCTCACACGCACACACACACGTACACTCGCGCGCACACACACACACACACACACACACGTTCAGATGCAGAGCACTGGTATAATGAAACATCAGCAGCATGATACATGCGAAGCAGCTTGTTCTGAATCCATTTTAATTAACTCAAACTTTACCTAGTCATTTATTGTAACTTTTTCATTCAGAATGAGTACTGCATATGCTCGAAATGTACTGAGTAGAATGTCAAAATTGTGACATTTTAATGTAATTCCTACCTAGGTAATTATGTGAGCACATAGTCAAACGTAGATTTCAAGTATTCTTTTTTTAGATTGTTGGACATCGAAAGAAAAACCCAGACCTGTCCTGTTTGCATATTTGGGAGGTGAAAAATCAGAGGGGACTGGTTCAAGTGTTAGCGGTGTGCTAGTTGCTTGAGATGTAAGCATAGTAGAAATTTGAACTCAGAACCCCACGGTTGTTATCTGTCTGAAATCCCAGCTGCACCAGCAAGCCTCTGTAGTGATCCAGCCACAAGGATTTCATAGTGATCTTCATGAGTCCCTCTCCACAACAATGTTTCACTCCGGTTTCTTCTGTCTTCTCCACATTTGGAACGCCCCCTCAGAGACACTGTCCCTTTATTCCCTGACCCGCAGAGGAGCTGTTCCTCCAGGCAGAATGTTCCGGTGTTTCCCTGAAATTCTGCAAGCATGACGTTTTAGCCAAAGAGTGTGCTGGGTTTCTCCAGTTCATGGACGGATTCCGAAACCTTTCCCGCCAGGCTGAGCTCATCCTCTGGTCAGCACAGGCTCTCCACGTGACCCAGCCAGGGAGAGACATGTGGCGATTCTGATGAGAAGTGAAATTCCTTCAAAGCACAGAACCAGTGGTGCTGGTAGGGATAATCAATATCTTGTCATGATGCAGGAGATCCATGCAGCCTCGATTAGTCCGTTTGGCTCCTTGCCGGCTGTCCGGAGAGTTCTACTGCATATGTCCCATCTGTCTGCTTTGCTAAAGACACATTTTATTCATTACAGGGATTCCCAAGTAACAAATGATGATGATGCCCTAACAATATCAGATTAGATTCTACTTTATTGTCATTGACCAAGTACAAGTACAGTACAACGGAATGCGGTTAGCATCTAACAAGAAGTGCAAATAGAAGAGGGCAAAAATTGTACAAGTATTAAATATATGTACATTACAAGTGGAATGTGTAGATGTGCAATGAAGGCAAATGCAGTACAAATGGCAATACTAAATGTACAATTAAGGCAAATAGAGGAGGGCAGAACATTTGCAAGTAAAGTGTTAAGTATAGTTTATGTTACAAGTAGGATATATAGTTGTGCGGGTACAGATGACAATTCCTGATGTTGGCGTATATGTAACAACTGTAAAAATGCAAGTACAATGGCAATTCTAAATGTGCAAAGAGGAAAATTGAATGTGCAAGGTGCATGGGCAACTGAAATGCAGGGATAGCAGCAGTGAGGTTCCCAAGGTAGACACGTACCTGTAAAAACTGAAAAATTCCATTATCAGACTATGCAAGGAAGTGTCAGAGTAGTACAAGGGAGTAGTGCAACAAGGTCATTGAGAGGGGGGTGGGCATGGTTAGAGATGGGTAAAGAGTTCAGCAGGGTTACAGTAGAAGGAAAGAAACTGTTCCTGATCCTGCTGGTGCAGGAACAAAGAGACCTGTACTGCCTGCCTGATGGTAGGAGGGCAAACTGTTCGTGACATAGACATGGAAGGGTCCCTGATGATGCCCAGGCCCTATGCCGACACCGCTTGTGCTGGAGGTCTACGATGGCTGGGAGTTGGGTACCAGTGATGTGCTGAGTAGTTTTCACCACTCGTTGCAGGGCCTTCCAGTCGGCCACAGAGCATCCACCAAACCACACTGTGGCGCAGTTGGTCAGAATGCTATCAATTGTGCCACGGTAACAGTTCACAAGGATCTTAGAAGACAGACGGGCCTTCTTCAGCCTCCTCAAAAAGTAGAGGCGCTGCTGCACCTTTGTGACCAGGGCTGAGGTGTTGAGGGTCCAGGAGAGGTCCTTGGAGATGTGGACACCCAGGAATTTGAAGCGGGATAGATGCTCTAACTTAGTGCCATCGATGAGAACTGAGGCGTGACTGCAGCCTTTAGGCTTCCTGTAACCCACAATGAGCTCTTTGGTTATCTTTGCATTGAGGGACAGGTTTTTATCAGCGCACCATGCCACCAGGGACTTGAGCTCATCCCTGTAGGCTGATTCGTCATTGTCACTGATCAGGTCTACCACAGTGGGGTCGTCTGTGAACTTGACGATGATGTTGGAACTGTGTGCAGGAACACAGTCGTGAGTGAAGAGGGAGTACAGGAGGGGGCTCAGCACACAGCCTTGTAGAACACCAGTGTTCAGGATCAGGGTGGAGGAGGTGAATTTGTCTAACCTGAAAGACTGGGGTCTGTTAGTTAGGAAGTCCAAAGTCCAGTTGCAGAGACAGAGGCTGATTCTCAGGTCATGGAGTTTGTTGACCAGCCTAGAGGGAATGACCGTGTGGAATGCTGAGCTGAAGTCTATGAATAGCATTCACACATAGGTGTTGGTTTTGTCCAGGTGGGTCAGGGTAAAGTGTAAAGCTGTCGAGATGACGTCCCCTGTAGACCTGTTTGACCGGTAGGCAAACTGGTAGGGATCCAGTGTTGTCCAATTGGGTCCATTGTTGGGGAGAGGCAGGACTTAAGATGGGCCTGAACTAGTCTTTCATGATCGTGGGGGTGAGTGCGACAGGTCGGAAGTCATTCAGGCTAGAAACAGTACACTGTACACGGCACTGGCACATTGGTTACGGTCTTGAAGCACGTTGGGAAACCACCTGGGCCAGTAACAGGTTGAAAATGTCAGTAAAGACCTCGGCCAGCTGCCCAGCACACGCTCTGAGAACACGCCCGGGGACGCCATCAGGACCAGCAGCCTTGTGTGCATTCACCCTGCTCAGCGCAGACGTCACTTCTGCTGTGGACAGACTGAGGGGGGGGTTGCGTCGTCTGGGGGGAGTTGAGCTTTAATGGCTGTCTCCTTGTTGTCCCTGTTGGAGCGGGTGTGGAACCTATTAAATATTAGACAACTACACAGAAAAATCAGACAACATACCGAAACAAGTGGATTAAAGCAGCGAGAGAGTTGTCGTATTTCAAAAGTGCTTAAGTGTATTATGAATGGGTAGCTTTCTGATGCAGGCGTTGTGTGGATAAGAGTACAACGAATGTGGATGTGATGAATTCAAATCCCTGATGGTTAGGTTTTTTAGCGCTCTGCCCATAATCATCTCTACAACGTCTTGCACCTCTGACAGTCTTTCTCTCCCGCTCAGCATTCTTTCTGTCCCTCTCAATTCTCTCTCTTTCCTTTCTCCCCTTTTTCTTTATTGCGATCTCGCTCCCTCTCTCTGTTATTCCCTCCTTTTCTCTCCTCCTCACTCCCTTCCCCTGTCTTTTTACTTTCCCAGTCGATCTCTCATCTTTTTACCTTCCTCTCTTTTTCCACACCTCTAACACCTCCTTTTCCTGTCTGTCAGTCTGGTAGAAAGGAGCTCCTCATGTCGTCCGACCCTGGGATTTTCAGACACGCGCACGCACACACACACACACACACACATACACACACTGTGAACAGGAACACTGCACACTGCATGTGCCTACGCGTGTCAAAATAGACAGACAGAAACACACAAATAGAGAGACACACACACACACACATACACACACAAACTGCACACACAGAGACATGCACAGAAACACACACACACACACATACTGCACACAGGTATCTCTGGTGTGTGAAAGCACCTGTCAAATGCTTCATTCTGTTTCTATTTCAGTCATTTTCTACCATTGGTGATTGAGAGCTAATTTAATCCAATTTCATATAGTGAATATACACTCAACTTGTTCTCTGCAGAATGTCAAAGGAGTGACATTTTAACTTGCTGCATTTAGCAGGTTGGTCCTCTACAAACACCAGCATTGGAAGAGAGATGACACAGTGTCTAAATGTTTCTGTGGGATCAGCAGTAACTATGTACAGAGGCAAACAAACATCTCTGTTTTCTTTAGATGTGTCGGATGTCCAACTGGCGTGTGGTATGTTGAACCTTTGACAGTAGACACACAGATACGCACACACATATGTTTATCTTGAGACTGCACATACATGAGGCTCAGTCAGGCGGATAGCCCAGTTGGAGCATTTGACCAGCAGCTGAGAGGTCGCTACATCGAATCCCTGACCTGGCACGGGGAACTGTTAACCTCAGTGGCCCCCCCAGGACCCCCGATGTGGCTGCCCCCTGCACTTATCCAATTCGGAGCCTTTGGGTTAAAAGCAAAAGCTACATTTATGTTGGTCCTTGTGTTCAATTCACAGCTGAAATTGTGTAATCCTCTACCCAGTCAGCCAGGATTTAAGGGGACAATCCTTTTTAGGTTCCAGGTAGAACCGTGTTGGAACACCAAACAAGAACCCTTATGGAGCCCTTTTATTTAGATGGAATGGCAGGGCTCAAGTGTTGTTGAACACTGACTATGTGCATGCAGTTCTAAACTGGGGAATATCCCTCCCTCCCTGACTCCCACCCAAATGATGTTTGCTTCAGAAATGTCCTTTTGGGTCCTGAATCCAGAAGAACGCACCACGCTGGTAACAGTATTAGGCCTGTGGCAAAACAGCACCACCACTGCAAAACATTTTTGAGACTTGTTTAGAAGCCTAATGAATGTAATAACTGCAACGTTATTATTCCCCTTGACATTATATAATATGGTGTCCTATTACAAAGAAATGTTATTTCTAAATAATATATTGTATGTGTTGGACAAACACATTTTTCAGTCTTTCAAAAGTACATGGTTTATTAGTTACAAATGATGCAACTACTGTAGACACATTTTTGGTTTTTGGTTTGCATTTCGTCACTCAAATGCCTACATTTTTTTAAAGCCTCTAAAAATGTTTGCCTTCTTTTTTCAATTCTCTACATCTCTCTCTTTTTCACACTCTTTTTCTATCTCTCCATTTCCACCCCCAGCTCCTCTTATTTCACCTCCTCTTTCTCCTTCTCTATCTTCTCTATCCTTCCCTGGCAGACCTAGGCAGGCTTCTCATTCAATGAGGTATTGATCGGCGTCTCTCTGGGTCCGATGACCTTGCTGTAAAAGTGTCGGAGAGGTCGCGATCATAGATTTCTGTGAAAGGGACTCTGTCATGTACCGTAATCTGTTGCTGCACCCAGCCAATTAACGGCAAATAGACCACAAACACAGGAATGTGTGTGTTTGTGTGTGTGTGTGTATATGGGGAAGGGGCGGGGCGGTTGTGAAGGTCTGATCAATGTGTCTATTCCAAGCTTAGCTTAGTAGAAAAACGGCTCTTTAAAAACAGTGATAAATCAAAAAGGACATGAGAGATTTTTATATCACTATTGACGTACTTTATCGATATCAAACAGGGCTAGAGGGACACAATGACTTATATTCTAAGAGCGATAACACGGTTCTCTACATTTGGAGGGCTGTCTGGGGGCTCGTTTCTCTCCTTCTCTCTCCCTGTATCTGTCTTTCTCTCCCTGTATCTGTCTTTCTCTCCCTGTGTCTGTCTTTCTCTCCCTGTCTTTGTCTCTCTGTTTCTGTTTCTCTGTTTCTCTCTGTGTGTCTCTGTCTGCCTCACTGTGCATCTCCCCCTCTCTGTCTGTTTCTCTCTCTACCTCCCCCCGTCTGTTTCTCTCTCTACCTCCCCCCTCTCTGTCTGTTTGTCTCTCTACCTCCCCCCGTCTGTTTCTCTCTCTACCTCCCCCCTCTCTGTCTGTTTCTCTCTCTACCTCCCCCCGTCTGTTTCTCTCTCTACCTCTGTCTGTTTGTCTCTCTACCTCCCCCCGTCTGTTTCTCTCTCTACCTCCCCCCTCTCTGTCTGTTTCTCTCTCTACCTCCCCCCGTCTGTTTCTCTCTCTACCTCCCCCCTCTCTGTCTGTTTGTCTCTCTACCTCTCCCCGTCTGTTTCTCTCTCTACCTCCCACCTCTCTGTCTGTTTCTCTCTCTACCTCCCCCCTCTCTGTCTGTTTCTCTCTCTATCTCCCCCCTCTCTGTCTGTTTGTCTCTCTACCTCCCCCCCGTCTGTTTCTCTCTCTACCTCCCCCCTCTCTGTCTGTTTCTCTCTCTACCTCCCCCCTCTCTGTCTGTTTCTCTCTCTTTCCCTCTCTGTCTGCTCCGATCTTTCTTTCTTTTGTTTGATTATGTCTGTTCTTGCTCTCCTCTCTTGACAATGGGTTGAATGTTGATATCTAAATAATGGAACACATTCTCACCAAAGGAGCCAAGATATGCTTCAGTGCGCTAACACTGCCTACACAACATGCACACCCACACACTTCCTACACTACACACATTGCCTACACAACAAACAATGTCTACACAAAACACACACACACTGCCTACATAACATAAACACATTCTGCCTACACAACACACACTGCCTACATAACATAAACACATTCTGCCTACACAACACACACTGCCTACACAGAAAACACGCAAACACTGCCTACACAAAAAAACATACACTCTATCTACACAACACACACGCAGCCTACAAAACAGACAGACACACGCTGCATACAAAACGTACACACTGCCTAAATAAAACAAACACTCCCTGACACCCCACTGCATCTGCCTAGGAGTGCTCCTTTCACAGTTGGTGTGAAGGAAAGTAGCTCTTGCTCAGTGACACTCATAAAACTTTTAATATTTCGACTATGTTACTCCAGTTACCCCTCCACTTCTCTCTCTCCCTCTCTCTCTCTCTCTCTCTATATATATATATATATATATATCGCCCTCTATCTTTTTCTTCTCTCAGATATCTCTCTGTTCTCCCTTCTGTTCTGTTCATCGCTTTCTCTGCAATCATCAGTCTTCACCTCTTCTTTGCTTTAAACCCCCCCACCCCAACCCACCCACTCAATTCGGCTCTCACTTTCTCCCTCTCCTCTCCTTCTGATCCACTCTCACCTCCTCTTTCCTTGTCCTCTTTGGCCTCGCCCTACAGTTCCCATGTCTTTTCCTAGTATCCACTGCATCTCTCCTGTCTCATTTGCACTCATCCCTCTCATCCTCTCATGTCACACTTCTGCCATGTCACATTTCCTCTCTCCTTTCATGTCATTTGTCCTCTCATATGTCCAGTCTCCTTTTTTTACCTCCGCTATATTTACTGCTGCTCTTTTTTTTTAAATCTCTTTCCTTGTAAATCTCCTTCATCCCACTTTCCCCTTCTCTCTCTGCTACTCCTCTTCTATACCTCAAACTCCTCGCCCTTTACTCCTCTCTCTGTCTAGTCCACTCCTAAACCTCACATTCCCTCTCATCCATTCCCTCTTCTCTCTGGTCACTGGGGTGTGATCCTCTCTCAGTTATCTCTGTAAATGTCAAACAACACACTATTCCCTATCTGTGGTACACTTATTAAGACCAGCAGCCTTCCTCACCTATCAGACTTAAGAAAACATTCCCCCTATAGTGCTCTAGGGCTTGGAGGGAATAGGGCACCATTTGGAACACATGCCACCTCTCTTTCCATCACGTTAGTTGTAACTCGTTTTAGCTTATAACTGTATGTTTCGGCCCTATTGTGGGGTTCTCATAGCCACCGCCATGTCAGCCCAGTTGATGCTTGCTGTTTGGGGTTTCAGGCTGGGTGTCTTTTAAAAGCCCTTTATGACACCTGCTGGTGTATAGAGGGCTTCATAAAATACATTTGATGCGTTGATAACAGGGACCTACATGGTTCTTGGCTGCCATGTCACTTTATGTTCCAGTCTCCCGTGCTAGTTAGTTTGTATGGCTACCCTCACGGGGACCATAAAATAGAAATTGCATGCACCCTTGCCCTAATCTTAACCAAATCTAACCCTAACTCTAACCTTAACCTAACCCTAACCTTAACCTTAATAAAGTAACATTTATGCCTAAACTTTACCTAGATGTAATGCCTAATCTTAACCCTAAACTTAACCAACAATGCCTGGACCTTAAAGAAATCCCAATTCTAACTCTACAATTAATTGTAAGTCTGACCCTAAACCTAAACCCTGAGGCGGAATTTTACTTTTGCCTCATGGGGACCAGCAAAAGGTCCCCATGAGTCAAAGTTTTTCTGGTTTTACTATACTCATTGGGACATTTGGTTTGACCTGAAACACGCACGCACACAACACAAACTTAACAACAGACACCGAAAAACACCTACGGACAGACAGCTACACCCAACCCCCAACCACCCCGACACACACACACACACACACACACACACACGCACACACACACACACACACCTGCTAAGGAAGCTGGGCTCTTTGAACAATCAATGCCGTTGTGGATCAATGAACTATGAACCAGATCTATTGTAATTCTAATTTAATCAGCAGAAGGTTCAAGGCAGGTGTACTCAACTCTTCCCCTACAACGGCCAGAGCCTCCTGGTTTTCTGTTCAGCCTGATAATTAAATGCACCGACCTGGTCCTGAATGGAACAATGACAAAAAGTTGACTTTGAGAAGTTAAAGAAGTTAAGGTTAGTGAGCTCGTGTGTGACACAATCCTCCACAAATGGCTGTGATCATGAGATATATCACATCCAGTAGGCCATCTCATCCCTACCTCATCCGGCCGACTGATTTTTTCTAAAACTGGAATGAACATCATCTGAATTACCTAGTTTTTTTTTTGCTGTCTAATTGACAAGAGACATCGTTCACGTTTAAATATTTTAATACTTCATTGATATTCATCCGCATGCTCTTTGAAGGAAAGCCTATGATTGATCCAAAATCCCAGATGCATGTAAGCTGGGCCATGAGTAACAATCCACTGTTTTGTGTGTGATTGCTAAAATAAACGATACCTCGTTTCCCACCGTTAAAGGGGAACTACACTGCTGCGCTACACCTGGATATCTCTCAATGGGCTGCGTGACTTAATCACACGGGAAATTACCCAAACATTGTCACACGCGACACAAAGCAACAGATGCCTTCAGTTCTGAGGAACACTGCGTTGGCATGGTAACCACAGGAATGTCCAGGCAGGACTTTCGCCAGAGAATTCACCGCAAGCCAGCCACCAATGTAATTTCAGAGAATTTGGCGATTAGAATACGTCCAACCCGTCTTACAACCCACAGACCACTTGTAACCACGCCAGCCAAGAACCGCCACATCCAGCTTCGTTGCCGACAAGATTGTCTGAGGTCAGCCGCATGGACAGATAATACAATTGTTGAGTTTGCAAAACCAAAGAATTTCTGCTCAGACTCTCAGAAACCATCAAAGAGAAGCACATTTGCAGTTCAGCATCGTAACCGACTTGAGTGGGCAAAAGGTCAGCGTACAACATGCATTTTTGCTTGAAACAGGAACCAAAGTTGTTTTTGTAGAGCATTTGCCCAGGCCCATCTGCCGATGCAGAAAACATTAGTCTTGTTCAATTTGGGTAAGGGTTAGGGGCAAAAATTTTGCATCTGTATTTTTAGGGTTAAGGTTAGGGTTACATAGCAATCCAATGGTTGTGTTGAGGGTTGCAGTGGGAAGAACAAGTATTTAATACACAGCCGATTTTGCAGGTTTTCCCACTTACAAAGCATGTAGAAGTCTGTAATTAATTAGCATTTTATTGCATGACATAAGTATTTGATAAATCAGAAAAGCAGAACTTAATATTTGGTACAGAAACCTTTGTTTGCAATTACAGAGATCATACTTTTCCTGTAGTTTTTGACCTGGTTTGCACACACTGCAGCAGGGATTTTGGCCCTTCTCCAGATCCTTCAGATTTCGGGGCTGTCGCTGGGCAATACAGACTTTCAGATCTCGCGATACATGGCCCCATCCATCCTCCCCTCAATACGGTGCAGTCGTCCTGTCCCCTTTGCAGAAAAGCATCCCCAAAAATGATGTTTCCACCTCCATGCTTCATGGTTGGGATGGTGTTCTTGGGGTTGTACTCATCCTTCTTCTTCCACCAAACACGGCAAGTGGAGTTTAGACCAAAAAGCTCTATTTTTGTGTCATCAGACCACATGACCTTCTCCCATTCCTCCTCTGGATCATACAGATGGGCAAACTTCAGATGAGCCTGGACATACGCTGGCTTGAGCAGGGTGACCTTGTGTGCGCTGCAGGATTTTAATCCATGACGGCGTAGTGTGTTACTAATGGTTTTCTTTGAGACAGCTCTCGTCAGGTCATTGACCAGGTCCTGCTGTGTAGTTCTAGGCTGATCCCTCACCTTCCTCATGATCATTGATGCCCCACGAGGTGAGATCTTGCATGGAGCCCCAGACCGAGGGAGACTGACCGGCGTCTTGAACCTCTTCCATTTTCTAACAATTGCGCCAACAGTTGTTGCCTTCTCACCAAGCTGCTTGCCTATTGTCCTATAGCCCATCCCAGCCTTGCCAGGTGTACAATTTAATCCCTGATGTCCTTACACAGCTCTCTGGTCTTGGTCATTGTGGAGAGGTTGGCGTCTGTTTGATTAAGTGTGTGGACAGGTTTCTTTTATATAGGTAACAAGTTCAAACAGGTGGAGTTAATGCAGGTAATGAGTGAAGAACAGGAGGGCTTCTTAAAGAAAAACTAACAGGTCTGTGAGAGCCAGAATTCTTACTGGTTGGTAGGTGATCAAATACTTATGTCTTGCAATAAAATGCAAATTAATTATTAAATAAATCATACAATGTGATTTTCTGGATTTTTGATAAAAACTACAGACCTCTACATGCTTTGTAAGCAGGAAAACCTGCAAAATCGGCAGTGTATCAAATACATGTTCTACCCACTGTAAGATTTTGGGTTAGTTATGAAGGGTTACATATGAAACAAAATGACAGTAACAAACAGTTTCTGGCAGTGAGCTTGAACATGCTCCCTAAAAGGCCCTCAGTCCACCTACTGCCATGACTATGTATATTTTTTATTATGAAAAACCTGTACAGAACCATCCATAAATGGAAATACTGCTCTGTCCCTAGATGCACACCTGAAGGGCCAGATGAGTGATAAAAAAAGGAATCATGTCGACAATTACTACATTTTATTTTTTGGGGATTTATTTCAGGTTAGAGGAAAAGAGAAGGTTTATCTACGTATGTTTTTTTATTAAGGGAGGATCACCGGCTGATGGAGTGTTTTCCCCAGGCCCCATGCAGGGAATAGGATGGTATTTGGGACCTGGTCGGGTGTCAGCTCCATAGCTGCAGCACAGAGAGCAATGCATCTGCTTATTGTCTGGTGCTCATCGTGATGCAATAGTCTGGGGCTCTTGGGGAAAATTAGCCAGTTAATGTATCTGCATTCCACAAAAATACACCACCTTCTCTCATTAATATCTCTCTCTCAAACACATCCCGAGGTGGAAGACATTTAGAAGTTATAGCAGCGCACTGCTTAGAGGGCGTCGTTTACTTTACAGACCTGCGCCTTAATCCCAAATAACCGTATTTGAAGAGATGCATATAATAGATTTTCTGTCACTTTTGTTTTTACATAGGAGTATTTGTTTTGGTTTAAACTGGTTTCAACTGTGACTTTAGTATGATTAAATGCAATTCATTTTGCAGGTAGAGTAGAAGTTAAAAATAAGAGAATCGACGAGAGAAGGAGAAAAGACAGATATAAGAGAGAGAGGAGGAGGGAAGATCTTAGACTGTAGAGAGGGGTTCTACGGGCTCAGTCTCTGATAAACCTAGACTGCAGAGAGGGGGTCCACAAAATATCCCTCTGACTTCTTTTTTCTAGAGTGAAGAAACCCTGGCTCCCTAGATACAAGCCCTGCTCGTGCTATCAAGGCTTGTTCCCTACGAAGTTCACTACTGTTGAGCAGAGTCCACGGGGACTAGGCTGCCACTACAAAATCTTTTGTGTTTTATCCACATCTGTGCATCATCTCAGTGAATGCAGAGGATTGGGGGAGGGATGCTCGTCTACATCTGGATGAGTAGGGTCTGAACTGGGCACGCTACTCCCTACATGATGCATTGATGGACGATGGCGTAGCATTGTTGTGTGAGGGAACAAGAGCTGTTTTGGCCTCGCTCTTTTGGCATTCACACAACTCTCCTGCGGCCCGACTTCCGAACACAAATGTTCTGGAAATGTCAGGAAACAGACAGATTTAGTTCAGTCCGTTTGGACCAAGCGCGGTTACGTGGGAGTTAGCGCATTCAGGAGAGGAGGGGACACTTGCCTGTAATTCGAAAGGGCGGTGGAGGTCTTTGACAGTTCATTGCGGGACCAGGATGTTAGCATCACGGCTGGGCTTTGACAGTTCATTGCGGGACCAGGATGTTAGCATCACGGCTGGGCTTTGACAGTTCATTGCGGGACCAGGATGTTAGCATCACGGCTGGGCTTTGACAGTTCATTGCGGGACCAGGATGTTAGCATCACGGCTGGGCTTTGACAGTTCATTGCGGGACCAGGATGTTAGCATCATGGCTGGGCTTTGACAGTCCACGGGGTACTTCTGAGTAACTGATTGGGAACAGGAATCATTCCTGCTACCACTGGGATGGATTGGGTTGTATGACAGCCGTTATATAGATGAAACGGAACAGAGCAGTTGGGATTTCAGCTTTGTGTGCGTGGTTTGGGTGGGGGATCTGTGTGTGTGTGTGTGTGGTTTGGGTGGGGGATCTGTGTGTGTGTGGTTTGGGTGGGGGATCTGTGTGTGTGTGTGGTTTGGGTGGGGGATCTGTGTGTGTGTGTGTGTGTGTGGTTTGGGTGGGGGATCTGTGTGTGTGTGTGTGGTTTGGGTGGGGGATCTGTGTGTGTGTGTGTGTGTGGTTTGGGTGGGGGATCTGTGTGTGTGTGTGTGTGTGGTTTGGGTGGGGGACCTGTGTGTGTGTCTGGTTTGGGTGGGGGATCTGTGTGTGTGTGTCTGGTTTGGGTGGGGGATCTGTGTGTGTGTGTGTGTGTCTGGTTTGGGTGGGGGATCTGTGTGTGTGTGTGGTTTGGGTGGGGGATCTGTGTGTGTGTGTGTGGTTTGGGTGGGGGATCTGTGTGTGTGTGTGTGGTTTGGGTGGGGGATATGTGTGTGTGTGTGTGTCTGGTTTGGGTGGGGGATCTGTGTGTGTGTGTGTGGTTTGGGTGGGGGATCTGTGTGTGTGTGTGTGTGTGTGGTTTGGGTGGGGGATCTGTGTGTGTGTGTGTCTGGTGTGGGTGGGGGATCTGTGTGTGTGTGTGTGTGTCTGGTTTGGGTGGGGGATCTGTGTGTGTGTGTGTCTGGTTTGGGTGGGGGATCTGTGTGTGTGTGTGTCTGGTTTGGGTGGGGGATCTGTGTGTGTGTGTGGTTTGGGTGGGGGATCTGTGTGTGTGTGTGTGTGTGTGTGTGGTTTGGGTGGGGGATCTGTGTGTGTGTGTGTGTGTGTGTCTGGTTTGGGTGGGGGATCTGTGTGTGTGTGTGTGTCTGGTTTGGGTGGGGGATCTGTGTGTGTGTGTGTGTGGTTTGGGTGGGGGATCTGTGTGTGTGTGTGGTTTGGGTGGGGGATCTGTGTGTGTGTGGTTTGGGTGGGGGATCTGTGTGTGTGTGTGGTTTGGGTGGGGGATCTGTGTGTGTGTGTGTGTGGTTTGGGTGGGGGATCTGTGTGTGTGTGTGTGTGGTTTGGGTGGGGGATCTGTGTGTGTGTGTGTGTGTGTCTGGTTTGGGTGGGGGATCTGTGTGTGTGTGTGTGGTTTGGGTGGGGGATCTGTGTGTGTGTGTGTGTGGTTTGGGTGGGGGATCTGTGTGTGTGTGTGGTTTGGGTGGGGGATCTGTGTGTGTGTGTGTGGTTTGGGTGGGGGATCTGTGTGTGTGTGTGTGTGGTTTGGGTGGGGGATCTGTGTGTGTGTGTGTGTGTGTGTGTCTGGTTTGGGTGGGGGATCTGTGTGTGTGTGTGTGGTTTGGGTGGGGGATCTGTGTGTGTGTGTGTGTGTGTGGTTTGGGTGGGGGATCTGTGTGTGTGTGTGTGTGTGTGTGGTTTGGGTGGGGGATCTGTGTGTGTGGTTTGGGTGGGGGATCTGTGTGTGTGTGTGTGTGTGGTTTGGGTGGGGGATCTGTGTGTGTGTGTGTGTGTGGTTTGGGTGGGGGACCTGTGTGTGTGTCTGGTTTGGGTGGGGGATCTGTGTGTGTGTGTCTGGTTTGGGTGGGGGATCTGTGTGTGTGTGTGTGTGTCTGGTTTGGGTGGGGGATCTGTGTGTGTGTGTGGTTTGGGTGGGGGATCTGTGTGTGTGTGTGTGGTTTGGGTGGGGGATCTGTGTGTGTGTGTGTGGTTTGGGTGGGGGATATGTGTGTGTGTGTGTGTCTGGTTTGGGTGGGGGATCTGTGTGTGTGTGTGTGGTTTGGGTGGGGGATCTGTGTGTGTGTGTGTGTGTGTGTGTGTGGTTTGGGTGGGGGATCTGTGTGTGTGTGTGTCTGGTGTGGGTGGGGGATCTGTGTGTGTGTGTGTGTGTCTGGTTTGGGTGGGGGATCTGTGTGTGTGTGTGTCTGGTTTGGGTGGGGGATCTGTGTGTGTGTGTGTCTGGTTTGGGTGGGGGATCTGTGTGTGTGTGTGTGGTTTGGGTGGGGGATCTGTGTGTGTGTGTGTGTGTGTGTGGTTTGGGTGGGGGATCTGTGTGTGTGTGTGTGTGTGTGTGTGTCTGGTTTGGGTGGGGGATCTGTGTGTGTGTGTGTGTGTCTGGTTTGGGTGGGGGATCTGTGTGTGTGTGTGTGTGGTTTGGGTGGGGGATCTGTGTGTGTGTGTGGTTTGGGTGGGGGATCTGTGTGTGTGTGGTTTGGGTGGGGGATCTGTGTGTGTGTGTGGTTTGGGTGGGGGATCTGTGTGTGTGTGTGTGTGGTTTGGGTGGGGGATCTGTGTGTGTGTGTGTGTGTGGTTTGGGTGGGGGATCTGTGTGTGTGTGTGTGTGTGTCTGGTTTGGGTGGGGGATCTGTGTGTGTGTGTGTGGTTTGGGTGGGGGATCTGTGTGTGTGTGTGTGTGGTTTGGGTGGGGGATCTGTGTGTGTGTGTGGTTTGGGTGGGGGATCTGTGTGTGTGTGTGTGGTTTGGGTGGGGGATCTGTGTGTGTGTGTGTGTGGTTTGGGTGGGGGATCTGTGTGTGTGTGTGTGTGTGTGTCTGGTTTGGGTGGGGGATCTGTGTGTGTGTGTGTGGTTTGGGTGGGGGATCTGTGTGTGTGTGTGTGTGTGTGTGGTTTGGGTGGGGGATCTGTGTGTGTGTGTGTGTGTGTGTGGTTTGGGTGGGGGATCTGTGTGTGTGGTTTGGGTGGGGGATCTGTGTGTGTGTGTGTGTGTGTGGTTTGGGTGGGGGATCTGTCTGTGTGTGTGTCTGGTTTGGGTGGGGGACCTGTGTGTGTGTGTCTGGTTTGGGTGGGGGATCTGTGTGTGTGTGTGTGGTTTGGGTGGGGGATCTGTGTGTGTGTGTGTGTGTGTGGTTTGGGTGGGGGATCTGTGTGTGTGTGGTTTGGGTGGGGGATCTGTGTGTGTGTGTGGTTTGGGTGGGGGATCTGTGTGTGTGTGGTTTGGGTGGGGGATCTGTGTGTGTGTGGTTTGGGTGGGGGATCTGTGTGTGTGGTTTGGGTGGGGGATCTGTGTGTGTGTGTGGTTTGGGTGGGGGATCTGTGTGTGTGTGTGTGGTTTGGGTGGGGGATCTGTGTGTGTGCGTGTGGTTTGGGTGGGGGATCTGTGTGTGTGTGTGGTTTGGGTGGGGGATCTGTGTGTGTGTGTGTGGTTTGGGTGGGGGATCTGTGTGTGTGCGTGTGGTTTGGGTGGGGGATCTGTGTGTGTATATGTGTTTGTTTGTGTCTGTTCCTGAAATTAAAACGTTAGTTTTATCATCTTAATCTTAGTGGAAGTCTTGTAATTAACCTGGCGTCAGACAACCAGACATCCACACTGCCTGCTGTCTGCATGTGTGTGTCTGCGTGTGTATTTGTGTCTGTGTGTGAGTGAGTGTATTTATGTCTGTGTGTGTGTGAGTGTATTTGTGTCTGTGTGTGAGTGTATTTGTGTGTGTATTTGTGTCTGTGTGTGTGTGTGTGTGTGTGTATGTGTGTGTGTGTGTGTGTGTGTGTGTGTATGTGTATATGTGTGTGTGTGTATGTGTGTGTGCGCGTCTCTGTGTGCCCCCAGCCGTCCGGCATTCCTGTCTCCTGAGTCTTGTTACCATGGTTATTTGTGGCAGATGTGATTGGATGATTTAAGCACCCTGGTCGGGTCCCAAATGGTGGTGTGAAAATATGGTGCTACAATGTAGTGCACACTTGTATAACACAGGAAATGGCAACCGGCTCTCTAGGTTGTGCACGCAAAGAAGTGCACTAAAAAACAAATATGCTGCCATTGGAGATGAACACCGGGAGCCCTCAGGCCCTTCTGGAGACTGAACCCTCCAGATGTCAGAATACTGTGTCCAGGAAGTCCTGCTAGAGTGATGCTAGTGCCTCTCATACTGTGATTGTAGCAGCTTTTAGCCTGTAGGTATCAATAGTTGTAAACCAATGGGCCTTTACCAATGGATCTAAACCAATGGGCATTAACCAGTGGACCAGAACTAATTAGCATTAACCAATGGGAAATAATCTGTAGGCGTTAACCAAAGGGACAATATTAATGGGCATTAACCGATGGGCCAATGGGACTAACCAAACTTTTGGGTTGTCATGAATGTAATTTCTCTTCAGTCAGTGATTACATTTTCTACATATCTCACTTTAAAAATGAAATGTCCCCAGTTGTTTGCTGCTTTCAATTCACCCGGTGAGTCACCAATTGTGTCTTTTACGTGTTTCACTGTACCAATTGTGTCTTTACGTGTTTCACTGTACCTCATTTGATGATTATATTGCATTAGTATTTTTACATTAACTAATGGATGTATTGCCCAAGAGCACAAACACACACACACACACACTACACAGACAGACACCTACCCAACCAGACACACTGAATTTGAAAATAAACCAGTATACTCCCAGAGACACAGTGTAGTCTGTTATCCATAGAAATCATGGTACACAGCTCTTAAGAAGATTAAGCAGACACGTGGAAGGTGTGTATAAAACCAACAGATTAACCAGAAATATGAAAGGTTGGTATAAAACCAACAGATTAACCATATATATGAAAGGTGTGTATAAAACCAACAGATTAACCAGAAATATGAAAGGTGTGTATAAAACCAATAGATTAACCAGAAATATGAAAGGTGTGTATAAGACCAATAGGGAAACAAGAAACTCAATAATTATTGAGCTCAATTATTAAGGACACTCAACAGAAGGCACACACACACTTAGACACGAGACATACACACTAACTAAAATTTTATTTTTACTCTCTTTACTCGTCCCCTCGACGGAATATAAATATTTAATTACAGGGAATGATAAGTAAAAATCCTGTCCTGATTTTCAAACAGAATAGACCAAGGAACGAAGCTCATCCAATTCAGATCTTGGCATCGTTTTCTCACATCCTTCCGAAACATTTTGTCTCGTAAGAAAGCTGAAAAATAAACAGAAAGGCAGTCTGTGTTTCTCTGCGATACACCTCAAAGAGAGACGAGGAAGTCCCCTGTTGATCGTGGATACAATAGGACCATATTGGAGCCCTCCTTGGCTGTCATAGATTAAAAGGGTTTTATGGATAAGATGGGTGGAGACACAGGCAGCTACACTGTTTGATGTTAATTTAATCAAAGCAAGTCTTTTGAGTCTTGTTAGAACAAACCCATGATAGTGGACTCATGCATGTAGGCACACACACACAAACTTTGTCTAGCGTTGTAGGGACAAGAAAACAGAAGAATATCCATGTTCCCTAAACTTAACCTCAATAACCGGACATTTATGCCTAAACCAAACCTAGCCCTAATGCCTTAAAGTTACCGTAAACACTAGCCTTTGGCTTTGTAGAGACAGGCTAAGTTACCTTATAAAGGCATTTGTTTGAGGGTTTATTGCACTTCTGAGGACTTCTGGTCCTAATTTGATTTAATCTGTTAAACCAGAACACATATACACACACACACACACACACACACACACAGTCCTTACAAGCCATAAAGTTAATGATCACTGGACAGTTGGTTTACTGCA